>NC_086011.1:6012700-6220200 GCF_030014385.1 Trichomycterus rosablanca
TTTCATTTATCAAAATGAAATAATAGAACTAATATTTTGACTTATATATAAAGTATCAACAGAAATTATATTAAAAACACTACAAACAAAAATGTTATGTGGAGATGCGGTCAGAGCTCTGTTATTTCATCCAACATCAGTGACAACACAAATGCTGAGGTGCAAGGTTCAATGGACACAGTCTTGTGGATGGAACAATAGTGGAGACTGTTATAGATGTAAAAGAGGGGGGCTTATTAAAGCCTATTGTTTTTGTATAAAATGCCACAAAATGTTCATGTCTGATAACTGTGATAAACTTATCTTATAACTCTTCTTATATCTTATAACTTATAAACCAACTGGCAGTGCATAAACCCACCCAGTTCTGATGAAAAGGAAGACTTTCTGTCCACATAACATGATTGCTAGTTTGGTACTAAAAAAAGATGTAAATATATGTTTACAATGACAATGGTTTTATGTAGCCGACGAAACAAGCATGATGTGCAAACTTACTGTTAAACAAGCGTGGACCTAGTTAAAAATTTTGTAGGGGACTGCGTTAAAACATCAAGTTGCATAAATCGGACAATCTCTAAATATGACAATCCATTTGGGGGCGGTCGAGTGGCACCCCATCACCCACATGTGCTGGCTCATTACCACTGTGATCCCAAGCTCTTGACCCCTCAAATTCCAATCTCATGTGTGCATTTGACAGACAGGCACCCACACTGACAAGACTGGTATGGTATGAAGTAGTTATGGGGGAATGGGTTCCTTGCGGCCTGGTTGAAGCACCTGTATGAAAGATGTGAGACTCGATCTCTGGCAGGGGCACAGTCGGCGAAAGTGCACAAGTCAAAAGGGGGCTGGTGATATAGTCTGCAGCTCTTCTCGGGCAGGGATTTGGATCTGCAGCAGTGCTAATATATTATTTAAAATATTTTGTTTATGCATTTTCTCCCCTTTTTCTCCCGACTTTTAGCACATCCAATTGCCCGATTGAGTCATGCTTCCTCTCCACTAATGCCAGCCCCGGATTCGATTGAGGAGAACGAAGCTAACCCACGCCCCCCCTTCGACACGTGGGCAGCAGCCATATGCATCGTCACCTACACTAGACGAGATCAGCTGCGGATCAGCTCTGTGTACGGAGAGACACACCCTGATCCGCACGCTCTCCCCGTCTCTGTGCAGTCGGCATCAATCAGCCAGCTGAGGTCCTAGTTGCATCAGTCATGAGAGAGTCCCTACAATCGAGAGGCCAATCGTTGTTCATGTGGCTGCTCAGGCCGGTCAGCAGGCAGAGCTGAGCATCAATAGGATGTCTTTGAGATCCCAGCTCTGGTGTGCTAGCCTGTGTTTTTACCGCTGGCCTCGAAGGAAGTTTTAATTGGGTAAATGGATAGAACTAGATTGTGAGGAGATTTCATCTTTCTGAATTTGCATCTTGTTGGAGTTAAACATGATTCATGATTTCCAAAAGTGTACATGAAAAATTATCATATTAATTTCTCTTCCCTACTGTAATAGCCCTACTGTAATAGCCAGAAATTACTGACATGTAAATCATCATGTTTGAATAAGTACTGGTAAACGAATATTTACACTTGTACAGAACGTGTCTCATATCTCCGCTTTATTAAATTAAAAGGTTCATTATTAGTAACATTTCTGTGGCTGGTGTCTGTCTTGTGACCTTGGAGTGAACTAAACACAGCAAAACAACCTTCTAAAATGTTACCTACTGAGCCGACTTTAACTCCAAGGCTCAAGTGTAATTCAAATGCGTGACATTCTCAGGCTTTACTGCCTTTGCCTTTATTCCAGTTAATAAGAATACTGCTTTATTACATGAGAAGACAGAATCTGTTACTCTCACGCCCTGTTTGTTATTAAACTGACATCTTTTTACAGGGTGCACAGATCTACAATGGAGAGAAAGACATTTTGGAAATGAAACTCTCAGCTGGGAATATTAAGAAAAATCTGAAAATAATCAGGGTATTCTGCTTGGATTATAATGTGATCATTATATTTTGAACTGTCCAAATATTAGAACTCCAGAGAATCCCTCAACTGGTTATTACAGAAGGGGATTTCAATTTCCTTTTTTAAATAAAATACAGACTAGTGGGTAAATCTGTTACACATATACATGGATATGTGTTTGTTCATCAGCTCAGACAAAACAAATAAAAATAAAAAGCTTTGGTGGACTTTTTTGCCTCTTTGTTGCTTGAATGCACAGATGTTAAAGATAACCTCTCTGATTTCCAGCTTTCTAATTCTAAGCAATTAAAACTAGGCTTGGCAAAGCTGGAAATGGAAATGTATTATTACAAAAGTATCCAGGGAAGATGGAATGTCTTCCATCTTGGAAGACTATGTGTATATACACATACACGTGTAAAGTACAATGAAACGCTTTTTCTGCATAGCGCAGGGGCAGCCACTGTACAGGGCTTGAGGGCCTTGCCCAAGCTGGGATTCAAACCCAAACATTTCAAATTCAACCGACCAGTTGGTAACCCACAACTCTACCTACTAGGCTACCACTGTGCCAAATAATTTTGGAAAAATAATGAAAGACCATTTGAAAAATCCTTGGCAATCTGGGCAGTTGTAGCTCAGCAGTTAAAGTACTGGACTAGTAAGCATAAAGTTGCCAAGTTGCCAGGTTGCCACCGTTGGGCCCTTGAGCAAAGCCCTTAACTCTCGATTGCTTAGACTGTATACTGTAAGTCGCCTTGGATAAAAGCATCTGCTAAATGCCAAAAATGTAAATGTAAATTCAATCTGGCCAAAACATATTTCAGAGTCACTATTAGCAAGCTAGACCTTGTAAATAATAAAAAAGCATTAAGGACTTTAAGGCAGGTGTAGCCTAGCAGTTAAAGTACTGGATTAGTAAGTATAAGGTTGCTGGTTTAAACCCCACCACTGCCAGGTTACCACTGTTGGGCCCCCTGAGCAACCCTTAACCCTCAATTGCTTAGACTGTATACTGTAAGCCACCTTGGATAAGAGCGTATGCTGACAATATAAACCTATAAAGGGACAAACCTATGTCAGCCAGAAAACTGTTAAATGCATAGTAAGTTTTAATTTATGCCAATTGCTGACATACACCGATGAGGCATAACATTATGACAACCTTCCTAATATTGTGTTGGTCCCCCTTTTGCTGCCCCATACACAACAAACTGTGATGCACTGTGTATTCTGACACCTTTCTATCAGAACCAGCATTAACTTCTTCAGCAATCTGAGCTACAGTAGCTCGTCTGTTGGATCAGACCACACGAGCCAGCCTTCGCTCCCCACGTGCATCAATGAGCCTTGGCCGCCCATGACCCTGTCGCCGGTTTACCACTGTTCCTTCCTTGGACCACTTTTGATAAATACTGACCACTGCAGACCTGGAGATGCAGTTTTGGAGATTGCTCTGACCCAGTCGTCTAGCCATCCCAATTTGGCCCTAGTCAAACTCGCTCAAGTCCTCACGATTGCCCATTTTTCCTGCTTCTAAAACATCAACTTTGAGGATAAAATGTTCACTTGCTGCCTAATATATCCCACCCACTAACAGGTGCCGTGTTAAGATAATCAGAGTTATTCACTTCAGCTGTCAGTGGTCATAATGATATGCCTTGTCGGTGTAAATGTAAGGGACATCTAATCTAATTAAGCATCCTGACTGCAAACCAAATTCACATTTTTTGTAAACTGCTGTATTAGATTTTTTAAATTTAATATGATTTAAAAAATGTTTTCAGGTAAATAAAACACCACCATAAAGCTGACAAGCAAGGCAGGTGAGAAGAACGCTAAAAAATGGAATTGTCTTGCTTATACCATGGCCACCTATCAGGTATAAAAATAGATTTGTCATAAATGTAATTTCTATAATTTTCTAGCCAGAACAGCATATGGCACAACTGACAGAGTGGGTGGCTGCATAGCTACATAGGACCTGAGGACCTGGGTTTGATCCAAGCCTCTAATCAGTGTTTGTAGGATTCTAAGTGATACTGACTCTCAGTCCAGCTTGTATTTCTGCCTTGTACCGAGGGTTTCAGAAAGGCTTCAGAACCATGCAGCCTAAACACGGTCAAGCAAATAGTAAAAATTTATATTTAAATAAAATGATAAAAAAAACACATAAAACAGTGTAATAGATGCATATTCTGTTACACAAACCTATAATTCAGGATCACTTAGAGCTCACAGCAGGACTGACCTCAACAGGAAGCGCTCTTGGTATTCAGCTTTGTTTGAATAAGAGGTGCACTGGGGCCCGTCTGAACATCAGTTTGAACACTAGAGCCTGCTGACTTTGGCACTTCTGGCTTTTTTCCTACAATAAATAATGACAAAATCACAGTGAATGTGCTTTTATAGACACTTAATCTGGAAACAGTTTTAAAGCATCAGTATGGTACACTGATAGTGAGTGCTTTGAGTTCACTTGGAAAATACAACACTGGGTTTTAGGAAGTTTATCCAGATTTGTCATTTGGTTCCTTAGATAATACAATCTAAACTTGCTCCTAATGTGCTAATGTGCTAATGTGCTGGCTTTTCATCTTAAACAGTATATAGTGAAAAACTTGCACCCTGAATAAGACACATTGTATAAAATACTTTATAAAAAATTGTGGCATACAACCCTCCTACATTTTGTGGCTCACAATAAATGTGTTTACCCAAAATTAGGGATTATACTGTCTCAGAGTGAAACAAGCAAATAGGACAATTAATAAGAAAACATCAAAAATTGACCTAAACTTGTGAATTTAAAATAATTGTCATAGTAGTCTTGGGATTTTAATGTTTGTTGCTTGTTTGTTTGGATTTTTAACGTCATGTTTTACAATTTGGTTACATTCTTGACAGGAACGGTAGTTACTCATTAAGGTTCATCAATTCACAAGGTTATATCAAACGCAGTCATGGACAATTTAATATTTCCAATTCACCTCACTTGCACGTCTTTGGACTGTGGGAGGAAACTGGAGCACCCGGAGGAAACCCACGCGGACACGGGGAGAACATGCAAACTCCACACAGAAAGGACCCGGGCGGCCCCACCTTCTTGCTGTGAGTCGACAGTGCTACCCACTTAGCCACCATGCCACCTCGTGGGTTCAATGTTCTGCAACTGCTCTTTTTCTAACTGAATGGTTGAAACACATATGTCTTTGCCAAATAAGAAATAATTTGAGGTTCTCTAAAATGTCTCTGAAAACTCACCTGGACCAGAATATACATGCAGCACACTTTATATTTGGTTAAAGTCTTGAGTCTTTTCATCTTGATTAGCTGCTTCTAAAAGTCATACGCAAGCTTTGGCCCAGCTCTGGTTGAATCCTTGAACCTTCGATTTGGTAGAGTTTTGGTTTTCTGATACAGAATTAAAATTAGGTGAGGGGAAAATACTTGTTTTAGCACTATACTTGCCAAAGTCCTGGGCAGATATGAGAGAACCTGTTGGATGGACAACCATTTCAGTAGTCCATAAATCAGGCACTGTGATGAGATGGAAGCTACTAACACAAAAAAACTCCTTTAGGCAAAACAGCAAACACTATCCCTGGTGAAAACCACACATTGCACATTACCTGACTACTACACCTGGTCTGATTTTCCCGTTGTTCTAAATTAAGTTACCAACATGAGCTGAAAACTATTGCTTTTTTAAGTAATTGCACGATCCTGACATGAGGATACATTTTAAGGAATGTATAAATCAGCTCAATCTTGCTGGAGTTTGGCTTTAGGTGATGAGCCAACGTCCACGATTAAATGTCTGCCAGACATGCAAGCTGGCACATGAGTTTTTAAATGAGGGAAGCACAGGATGAGTGAAGTATATTCAGCATAAGAATGGTCAGAGAAGTTATGTGAAAAAGCTTCAGTAAAGCGTGTGTATGGCAAAATAATAGAGATAAAAGCACTGAAGATCTTTTATTATTTAATTATGGATTAAAGACATACAGTACATACAGCACATCTTACAGTTGGCTTTATGCCCCTTCTAAGAGCCGTCAACAAGCTTTGGACTTCAAAAAAGCATGTGTAAAGGAAAAAAACAAAAATCAAGCTTTGTGGACATAAATCTTTTATAGACACCTGGTATGACCTGCAATGTCTTTTCAGTTAGAAAGTAAAGCACTGTCATGTTAAGCCAGCATTTCCCAATATTCAAAGAAATAAACAGAAAAATCTGTTAATCAATCATGTCAAAGGTTATGGAACTGATAATTAGATCACATTGGCAGCATAAAATGAAGCTTTAAAGACTGGAGCCCAAAAACAAAACAAGATTGTAGTTGCCACAATTAAGAAACATAAGGAAGAAAGAAAGACGTCTTATGGGTGTGTAGTTTTTGACGTCAAGTTTACTGACGGAGATTTCCAGTTTTCACATTTTACAATATCCAGCCACATTAAACCCAAGTTATCACACTGTTCAAAGGCTTCACAGTTTTGGCATAGATATGCGGACACCTGACCATAAGCTTGTTTGACTAAGCATTTCAAAACTATGAACATTCAACCACATCCGCTCTCCTGGTCTTTCACATGACTTCAGAGTGCAAGAATCAGTGATGTTGCACATTAGGTCTGGTTTAATCGATATTGGATGTTCCGATTCCAATATCTCAAATGTGCTTGGTGAGGTTGGGGTAAGGGTTCTGTCCAGGTCACTGGAGTTCCTTCACACCCATTTTGTCAAACCAATTCGTTAAATACCTTGCATTGTGCAAAGAGACACATTGATGCTGGAATAGGTTCTAAAAACTTCAGAACAAGAAGTAAATAAATAAATAAAAATACACTAGATTCATAGACACTAGATTTGTTCAGCAATAGGATACTTTTGGGAATTATTTTATGCATTTTTTAAAAATTAGGGCAACCTCAGTATCTAAGGTCCATGACTTTGAGCAAATCACATTCAATTTAAATGATGTCTGGGAAATATCTGTGTTTTTTTTTTTTATTCGTGTTTATAATTTCCGAAAACTTGGAACATATAAAATGCAATAAAAAGAATCTGTGATTTGTAAATTTGTTGAGCCTGTGTGATTTGATATAAAGTGTGGAAAACATATAGGAAATATAGGAAATAAATGTGATGTTCAGCATATGTGCTGCAAGTGCTATTGTAAATCAGCTGTACATTAGAACACAAGAGAGAAGAAAGTACATTTATTTTATTAAAATGGGCAACAGAAAGACAATATGTGTCCAAAGGGTTTGTGGACCCTAAATATCACATCCAAAACATGGATTCTCTGGGAATGCTCTGTAATAGATTTTGGAACATGACTGTAATAATTCACTGTGATGTGGCCAGGAAGTAGAAATTTTAAGTTCATCCATAAAGCACTGGATTGAATTAAGTTCAGGGCTCTGTGCAGGTCAGTCAAGTTCTTTTACTGAAAATTATTTATTTATAGACCTCACTTTGTGCTCAGGGTATTTTGTGCGCAAAGGAAAATTATAGTCACCAAACTAGTGTTTAAAATGTTATTGTATGCTGTACTGTTAATTAATGTTATCAACTGCCCAGGTGCTCAGGTGGTGCAGCAGTCTATTACAATAGCCCACCACCTATGCAATCAAGGTTTGAATCTCAGAAGTGATATCGGCTGGCCGTTCATCTACACGTACGTGACTGGCTATGTCTGAGGAAGAGGACGGCCGAAGCATTGTGATTATTCAGGGTATTTGTGCTGTGCACTCAGTGTTAACCACTGGAACTGGACCAGCCACTAGACCAGCACCAGGTCACTGATCTTTAAAAGCACCGCCAATAAGACAAACTATTTGTATGTCAAAGCACAGACATGACTGAGAGAAACTGATTCTCACTGTTGTACTCATCTGCCATTGTCTGTGTTTAAAGGAAGGATCAAAGCTTACAACTGTGTATAGATTTTTGTAAGTTAAACAGTAAAACTGATCCACACCAAGATCCACTCCTACCAATTCAAGACTTGTTGGATCACCTTGGGGGTTACTTCTCGTTATCAATACTCAACCAGAATAGTGGGTGTCATCAAGGCGTCATTGGTGAGAATTCCAGGCATTTTACTGCTTTTAGTTGACTTGTTCAAGCATCAAGTGAGGTATGTTAGGTACTTGGTGTCAAGTGATTGTGTTCTGATAGACTCCAGGGACCTTGAATCAGAGTCTTACTGGGATTTTTGTGTTAATATAGATTGTTCAAACAAGACTTTTCGCAAATTGAACAGCCACTGTTTAAGCTTCAGGAAAGTTTCTGCGGGTCGAGTCATAGTCCTGTTCAAGGCAGGTGTGCTAAAACGAAAGCAGAATGTAAGAGCCAACTAATGGGCCAACTAAAAGTGTAGTTGATTTTGAAGTACAGCATAACCTTTAATGTCTTAATGTGTTAAAAATATCATTTTAATTCAAATCCAACCGTATACAGAGATCTTCAAAGACTTCATAGAACACTCTCATGATTTGTAATACACTCTTTATGAAGCATGGGGGTTTGAAAGACATTTTATTCAAGGAAATATCCAATTTCACGTTCTCTGGAGACCAGAATGAAGATCCAGCACTGATCCTTTACTGTTTTTGTAATAACTGGTAGTCAATTATCCCGAGTGGTTACGGTTTCATTGTAAACTCCCTTCCACAGAAGGGGGGAATCTGACTGACCCATCTGGGAAATCAGAAATCACTAGCTTAAGTCCAGTCCAAACAACCAGCTGTCAAACTGGGATTTCTTCTTGCTCTTTTAGGACAGCAAACTGTTTACCTAGATGGGAACCTCCTTGTCTGCAGATTTTACATTTTGAAAAAGCAAAAAAAATTACAAACACGTTCTTTTCAGAACCCTCAAACCTGCGAATGTATGAAAATTAATTCACCACATCCACAGTATTAAACAGCCAATCACAATCTGTCATGCTATGTTGACAATACGTGCTCTGAAAAGAAATCAGGAATCATTTCCGAACAGACTGAAAGAATAATACCAGCTTAGTTAATGTTGCATATAGAGCACCTTAATTTGTCATATATACATATACAGATGTACAGTACAAATCCTTTCTTCGCATATCCCAGCTTGTTTGGAAGCTGGGGTCAGAGCGCAGGGTCAGCCATTGTATGGCACCCCTGGAGCAGAGAGGGTTAAGGGCCTTGCTCAAGGGCCCAACAGTGGCTGCATGGCAGAGCTGGGATTCAAACTCTCAACCATTCAAACCTAGATGAATAAATACAATTAGAAGAACAATAAATCAGCTATTAAGAAGTCTGAAGACCCAGGATCTTCTGGTTCCTGACCTTACCACTGCTTTTATGACTTAATTGGTACAGATTTCCACAGATACACTCAAATTACTCGTGAAAGGCCACATTTAATACTAACCAAATTAAATGATCTGTAGCTAAATAAAATTGGAACATTTGGAACAGCTGAAAAAATCGGAAAGTTGACAACATGAGTACAATTCTCCAGAGACTCCGTCATGTAAAAGAGTATTTTTTTAATCTGTAGCCACTGCTAATTTAATGACATTAGAGCTTAAATCTTTGATTGATGATTTGGAATACTTAAACCTCTCACAATGCATTTGAATGCAAACCTGAAACCACTTACTTGTAAATTTGGTTTCTTGCATTACGGTTTTAAACCTGATAGGTAGCCCACAAAGCATTTTTACATGTGTTGATGAAATCTGGGATTTGACATCTAAGGCTTTTGGGTTACCACTACATGGAGTGCTGACTGGGAAAACATAGCAGTCAATTTTAGCTCCCCTGGTATTTCTGTGCTGGAAAAACGTTTATAAATCTGAAAATACAAAGAGAGCTGAAGCACTTCTGTGGAGTAGCCCTCTGTTAGGCACCACAATTCACTAGGGCCATAAATCGTGTATAAAGCAATAAAACTATAAAAGGACAATCCTCTGTCACACAGAAAACTGTTAAAAACATAGTATGTTTTAATTTATGCTACTGGCTGACATTCTGAAAAGTGTTTCCTCCGCCTTGTGTAAACAACATTAAAAATAATTTTAAAAAAGGATTATTGTGCACACACCACCCAGTGGAAACCAACCAGGGTGAAATTTAACATGGTGAAAAAACAGTGCGGTTGAAGAAATTGTATCTGTTTTGGTTTCCTTATTTATTAGAGACAAAGAAAAGGTGTGATACTGACGCCTTAGGTGTTAAAGAGTGAAGGAACAGGCATGTCTTTACACAAAACAGGCACCCACAAGTAATTCATTAGCATGGAATGTTGGCAGTGAGTTTATTGTAATTGGATAATTTTGCAAAAAGAAACTTTTCATCTTCATAACTTTTCCAGACTTGTCGATGTTACTGGGTGTTAAATGAGTGTAGTGGAATTTATCAGAGGACAAAAAAACAGTCATGATTTTCAGTCATGCTGAACAAGAAACGTCCTTCCCCAAACTGTTTAAACTAAACGTAAAGCATGTATTTTTTATAACTGATTTTATATGTAAGCATTAGGTTATTTGTAAAAGCGTATAGAGTCGAAATACACACATAGATCTCTGTGTCCAATAGGGGCGGCACAGTGGCTAAGTGGGTAGCACTGTCGCCTCACAGCAAGAAGGTCCTGGGTTCGACCCCAGGTGGTGCAGTCCGGGTCCTTTCTGTGTGGAGTTTGCATGTTCTCCCCGTGTCTGTGCGGGTTTACTCCGGGTGCTCCGGTTTCCTCCCAAAGCCCAAAGACATGCAAGTGAGGTGAATTGGAGACACTAAATTGTCCTATAGGTGAATGGGTGTGTGTATGTGTGTGTATGTGTGTCTGCCCTGCGATGGACTGGCGCCCCATCCAGGGTGTTACTGTGTGCCTTGCGCCCATTGACAAGCTGGGATAGGCTCCAGCAACTGATTATTTTAAATCCAACTTGAAGACCTATTTATTTTGCTATACAGTATGTCTTTTACTGTATTTTATGTCATTTGTCATATTGCTTTATTATTGTTCTGATTTTACTGCTCTTGGACGACATTTGAGGTCTTTGAAGGCACTTTATAAATAAACCTGACTTGACTGTATAATATTTTAAAATGAACTGAAAGAGACCACCTTTATTAAACATTTTTCTAAAATGACTTCTTAAGCTTCACATAAAATATATGTAATGTAAATATATGTAATAATCTAAAATAAGTTCTTACTCACTCACATGGTGCAGTCTAACATGCAAACCCACCATCATGAAGACCCAAGTTGCAGTTTCAGCAGTGTCACTGTTATAAAGACGCAATAGACCCTGTTTCACTGCAACAGCGACTTCCACTGTCTGGTCGGGGCACTGGCATAAATGGCGTATTATAATCCTCCATTCGTATCAAGGCTTTTTGTAAGAAGAATCCTCTGCTAGCCTGGGTAAAAAAGTCTGACAACTTTACACGTGTCGGAAGAGGCATGTGATAGCCTGCAGCCCTCCTTGGCCAGCAAGGTTTTCTACAAGTGTCAGGGGTTACCAAAGGGCACGAGGGTTATGTCCACACTTGGAGGAAAAATGGTGTCTTGTCTGTCTGTCTTTTGAAGTACTGCACAACTAAATATAATTTCTGTGTAATTACTTTTTTATGTTTAATTTTACGTGTGCGGTTCAAGTGTGTGTTTTGCAAAAATAAGTTGTCAAAATGAGAGGCAGACATGTCAGGTCGGGCCAAGCATGGTTGGCACAGTCAGATGTCAAGTAATTCAAAACCCAGCCTTAGATCAACAGCAGAGGTTGTCTGCAGTGGAACAAACACAAGAGGTACAATTATGGTATTTATTGTCACTTTTATAACAGAGTATTTTGTTAGATGTTTCGGACATGTATCATCTTTATCTGATCCTGTGGCAGAACAAACTGCTCATACTTACACAATATTTTTCTTTATTAAATGTAATCTAGCAGTTTAGGTTTTCAGTTTTTAGGTAAAATGTTTATGAGGATGTTTGAAACAACCAGAAGTATATTTAACCTGCTTGGAAGAGGGAGCAAGAGTATTTTGACAATATGCACAGTGGGGAAAGTGATTAGCAAGACAAAATCTTACAAATCTGAATATTAAATATATAATATTATAAATCTAAGAGCTACAACTCACTAGGGCCATAAAACATGTTTATAGCAATAAAACTATAAAGGGACAAACCTCTGTCAGCCAGAAAACTGTTAAATACATAGTAAGTTTTAATTTATGCTACTGGCTGACATACACCAATCAGACATAACATTATGACCACCATACTAATATTCTGTTGGTCCTCATTTTGCTGCCAAAACAGCCCTGACCCATCAAGTCATGGACTCCACTAGACCCCTGAAAGTGTGCTGTAGTATCTGGCACCAAGATGTTAGCAGCAGATTCTATAACTCCTGTAAGTTGTGAGCTTGGGCCTTCATGGATCAGACTTGTTTGTCCAGCACATCCCACAGATGCTCGATCGGCCAAGTCAACACCTTAAACACGTTGTTGTTTTTGCTTTGTGGCAGGGCGCATTATCCTGCTGAAAGAGGCAGGGAATACTGTTTCCATGAAAGGGTGAACATGGTCAGCAACAATACTTAGGTAGGTGGGACGTGTCAAAGTAACATCCACATGGATGGCAGGACCCAAGGTTTCCAGCAGAACATTGCCCAAAGCATCACACTGCCTCTGCCGGCTTGTCTTCTTCCCATAGTGCATCCTGGTGCCGTTTGTTCCCCAGGTAAGTGACGCACACGCACCCGGTCATCCACGTGATGTAAAAGAAAACGTATTTCTTCAGACCAGGCCACCTTCTTTCATTGCTCCGTGGTCCAGTTCCGCCGATGCAGTGGACAGGGGTCAGCATGGGCACCCTGACTGGTCTGCGGCTACGCAGCCTCATACACATCAAACTGTACTGTGTATTCTGACACCTTTCTATCATAACCAGTATTAACTTCTTCAGCAATTTGAGCTACAGTAGCTCGTCTGTTGGATCCGACCAATTAAACTTTTACACATGTGATATGGGTGTTGGATCTCTTTTGCCTTCTAAGTAAATATCATTATGTTTATAAAACAAAATGTGTTTATACCGAGTTTCTCAAGTTGAAATTATACGTTTACTGATATAAAATCATTCAGTATACCTTTTAACAGCACTGCAATTCTGTAAGCCCTGATATTTGTCTTGTCTCAAAGACTGATTTATTTTCCAGCAGCATATTGTAAACATTGGCCTCCCGGTCATTTAATAAAGTGAGATTTGGAGTGAGATTTCAACTGGAGATACAGTATGCGTAACATGCCTACACACACTCATAAAGCAGCCTTAATCCCAGCCGAAACCTTATACCAGTCTAAACTAAGCCTATACAAGCTATTTCCAAATTAATCTACACAAAAGCGGGTAGGTCATGATACCCTAGCCGATGATAGGTTATCTTAAGTGAAATCATCTATTAATATAAATAAAACTGTTCCAAAGAGGGATTAGTCGGAAGTCTTGAAGGGAAATCTACTCCCGTACAAAACTGGAAATGCTTGGCTGATTAAATGTCTGTTTTTAATTAAAAAAATGACAGCAAAATATGGAAAAAGTACTTCTACCAATAAACTGCACTAAAACCATTTGTGCTCCTTCATCCCATACAGGGAGACAAATTTTTTGACTAACTCTGTGTTTTGCTTTTGCATCCAAGTCCATGGTGATGCAGGTAAAACTCTGCACAGTGTTACCCAGCAGATTTTTTTTATCCCAGACAAAAAACAATAAAAAAAAATTACCAGTGCAACCTGGCTGTTAAAATCCCTTCTAAAATTCCCGGGCGGTACAACAGTCTATCAAGCTAAGCTGGCTTTGAGTTTGAGGTGCCGCTGCTCTGGTTAGCAACTTTACAGACACAATTTGCACCTTACTGTTTTTATATCTTTGCTAACTGTATATCAGAATATGTTTTTTATTTACCTCACCTATGATTTACCATGTACTGAGCATCACTACACTTGTCTCTAGTCTAGTCTCTTTTAATTCCTTTTTTTTTTTTTTTAGATTAGAAATGTCTTTTTTGTATTTATTGTAGGCCTTTTTTATTTTTCTGCACTGTGTATTGTATTGTCTTGTACATTTTGTTCTATGTTACACCCTGGTCCTGGAGGAACGTTGTTTCATTTCAATATGTACTTGTATACAGCTGAAATGACAATAAAGCCTCTCTTGAACAATAGGCCATGTGTGAGGGATGGAGGGCAACAAGAAGTATTACTTCCTTACCGCTAAAACAGAGACTCCTACTGTATGTTTAAGGCACCTGTATGAGCAGCAGAGAAATACCCACCTCATTAAGCACCAGAATCTGTAATCGGAATCAGCCATTCAAAACCAGGTACAGACTACAGAGAGCACTTAAAACCCCATATTCATCATATTAAAATGTCAAACAGAATCAACTAGTGAATAACATTGATTTTATTAAACTAACCCGGGCAACAATCAGCAGGTTCACTGCTGTCAGTCAAAGCATGCTTATATAAACTGAAGTTCGTGATACGGAAAGCTCAGAAAATGTATTCAGTGTTATTCTTCTGTGGCTCGCTATTCATGCCAAACCATATTGGAAAGATTTTGTCAACATTCACCATCAACCTAAAACAACTTGTGAACCTTCAACAACTTGACAGTGTTTTGATGAGGACCACTATATTTAAATTTAAAGTATAACATATATTTAAAAGATTTCAGACTGTATTAACTGTTTTGATTAATGTTAATGCAACTGTTAAAAGGAGAATCATCTTGTTTGGCTATTTTTAATAGATTTATTAAATAAGTTTGGAAAAAAGTTCACAGCTTCATTAGTAGCTGAATTCTTTGCTAATGTATTAAGCCATCAACTACTCAATCGTTAAAAAATTGGAATTTATAATGCTTTAATTTCAGTGCACAAAAATATATGAATCTGGATAATTATCAATAAAAACAGAAAACAGGATGCGTTTTAAAACTTTTGACATTGTCTTAGGCTTTAAATGATTTTTATAACTGCTCTTTTGGATTGAGTGAATGGTTGGAGTACTTACTGACTGCAGGCAGGTCTTCTGCCTAAATAATAATAAAAGATCTTTAACCAAACACTCACAAATGCCTACAGGCAGACTTTAAATCTTGTGAAAAGCCTTTCCAAAATACTGAAGGCTGTTACAAATAAAAAAGATGCCTATGGTTTTCGAATTTGGTGTCCAACAAGGTGTCAACATAATTTTGGCCATTTAGTGTACATCCAGATACCTTCTACATTAGGGAATTATAATAAATTTGACATTTTATTAATCCATAAGAACAACATTTTAATTTAATGCAGTCTAAGCAAGATGGCTTATCTTAACGACTTTTAAATAAAAACGTTAAAAAACGAATTGCTGCAGATGTGGAGGTCACTGCAGCAACAGCTATGTCTCAAAACATAAGCCTACAGGAAAAGATGACTGACTTGGTGGCTTCGGGGCATTGTTTCAGCTAGACCTGATGATCAGGAGGTCAGGAAAGTGTTGAGGAGGAGGTCAGAAAAGAGAAATGTAGACAGGAAGACAGATAGATGATAGATGGCACCTTGGAGAACAGTGCAGCTGTTTGTATGACCTGAACTGTGTGGAGGTTTTATTCCAAACTGCAGGTATGACAACACAATCTATAAAGCTGACAGTAGCAAATTCAGCCAAGTTCAACCTTTCATAGCGTTTAGTTATTTACTTTTAGCCTTGACTTTGGCTATTGAGCGTTTGGCTCTTGTGCAAAAAGGGTCTTTCTTTCACATTAGGTTGAGTGTTTAATCTAGACATATCGATACCCTTTATAAAAAATGAGCATCCAAACAGGTTGGCCGTATCTGTGTAACATGCAGTTATGACCACTGTGTGGTTGAGGAACCAGCAAGAATGGCATAGGAATCAAGGAGAATAATATTCTTTTGTATGAGTTGGTACTCTTGGCAAAAATCAACATTAGCTCCATTGCCAACATCCTAGGTGGCAAGGCAACCCCTAAATATCTGCAAATATACTACTAAGTACACTATAAAGTACGTAGAAGGCATTGTTATGCATAAAAGTAGCAAATAGAAAACCATTTGGGATTCAGTAGTACTTTACCTGCCTGAAGCTCCAAAACAAAAAGGAAGAGATGGAAATGCTATCATGGGAACTCTACTGTGTCCAAAACATAAAACTGCAAAGTACTGGGGACTAGGGACAAAACCACATATCTGGATGTGTGCTGTTACTTCATATCCAACTAATGATGTGTCTGTACAGAATGTCCAGACTATATCCAGACTAGTATCTAATCATACATGTCAGGAACACCTTCCAAAATCATGAAACTATCAGCATTAAGGAATTGTGGTACGAGTTCTATGTAATACGTTCTTACTTCCAAACACGGAAGAGTCTGGATAATCTTCAGTTTTCAAAGCAGACTGATGGGAAAAGAACAAGCTTTTGGTCAGGTGTCCACATTATTTATTTTCTTACAATGTGTAAAAAAGTAACATTTCGAAAAATGTTATGTCTCTTAGTGGGTTTCCTCTGGATTTTGTACACCTCCCCAAAAATATGGAACATTTGAACTGGCAGCTTTGTGTTACATCTAGGCGTGAGTTGCCCTGGGGTGTAATGAAGCTCTGTCTAGAGTGTGTTCTGGACTTGCACCCAGTGTTTCAAAGTCAGACTTTGGACTGTGGAAGGAAACCGGAGCTCCCGGAGGAAACCCACACAGACACAAGAACATACAAACTCCACACAGAAAGGACCCGGACCACTCCACCTGGGAATCGAACCCATGACCATCTTGCTGTGAGGCGACAGTGCTAACCAAGTAAAGAGAACTTGCCTGTGAACAGTCTGGCCTGTATTTCAGCAGCTTATAAATCATAGAAGATCTGTTTTTAGTGGTTCCTGGAACTGACCTTCCTGGAGAATGTACTATAGGTTTCTTAATGGATTTGACAAAAGACCGATCCATTGACCTGAAAAGGAATCGAGTAACTTCTCGGCAGGCCCCTGGAGTTTCCTTACTCCAAATTTGTCTATTACACTTAGTGCAAAGAGCCTTCCCCAAGTATAAAACATACTTTTACTACTAAATACTATTATAAAGTGTTACCTATTTGTCCTAAACCCGGGACTATTTCACTTCCAGATAAACTAGGTCTTCTACTGTGCCAACTATAACATTTTAATTGGGTAATGGTCTCAGCTGGTGCCTGAAATAACAGCACACTCTAATATTTAAAGTAGTACCTCAGTCAAAACGTTGGTGGTTTACAATGAACTCTACCTAACCCAAGATATCCAAGTCTGCCAGATGATCATAAATCCGCTGAGCATATATGTGTTGCACTGAAGCAAACGAAACTCCCAAGAAGAAGTTTTTAAAGATATATCTATGCCTCAACAGTGCAAATCCATTGCCGTTCTGCTTTATACATCACAGTTTACATTATTCCCCGTCAGTGTATTTCTTTTCACTGATAAAGGTTAAGTACTGGTTGACACAGCAATTCTTCCATTTTTGGCCAGCATGTGGTATTATACTTTTTCTTAACAACTGCAGTAAAAAAGGTCACTTGAACAAGTTATTACAGAGTTACATTACTAAACAGTTTAAAGTCCTAGTATTTTAGCATATACTATAGTCTTTGATAAATGCATGCAGTTCTAGGATCTGCCAGCCCCCACCCCCCACCCCCTTCCCCAAACTAATTTAATTGTCATACATTTCTGCTTTTGTCCTTTTTGAACAAAAGTGAAGAACCAGTTCTCAAACCAGCACCTTAAAGTTTGACTCAAGTTTGTTGCTGATAACATGGACAAAGTAAAAAGTGGCTATTACTATGATCAACAGGTACAGCAACTGCTTCTCCAAGTGTGTAACATTCAGCAGCTGGTTTAAGCATTGTGATTGATTATAGTAGCATTAAACAAGTGAAATAAGCTACTTACAGTATTGTAAAATATTGTTACAACATTATTTAAGGTTCTTGATGCAGATCTGAAAAATTTAGGACATGGCAGGGCAGACAGAAAGGCATGACAGGATTTGGGAAGGCTGGAAAGCATAATAAAACACACATGTGAAAACACGTCCTAAAACAATCAATGGGGAAGCAATAAATGAAGATCATAAAATGCCGGTTATGTCTCCAACTAGTGTCGTGACCCATATCTTGCTCTGCAGGTGATTCTTAACTGGTGACTAATGGAGTGGGCTGTGTGTTTGATTGTGCATTTATATCTTTTAAAACCCTTAAAAGGTGATACTTGATTAGGGAATACACAACAAATTTACAAGTTAGAATCTCAGACCGGCCGGGCTCCAACACACAAACATGATTGGCTAACATCTGCCGGAACTCCTCATCACTGCTGCAATTATGACCTCTACTGGCTGGTCAATGGCGTCGGCACAGAGATGGGGGATAATGGAGACCAGTTTGTGACTCTCCGAACATGATACTGATTCCTGTGTGAAACCACCTCAGGCAGGTGAAAAGAAGCAGTTGGCTACTGCACACGTGGCGGTGGGAGCGTGTGTTAGGTACGACCTTCCCAGACCAGGGTAGGGGTTTGCAGTAGCAGAGGAGAGATATAACCAGGGTAATTGGATAAAGAGAATTAAAACAGAAACACACTAAATAGGAACCGGAATCTTGTAGAGCATCACCCACTGCAAATAATTCACACTTACAGGGGTTGGACAAAATAACTGAAACACCTGTCATTTTAGTGTGGGAGGTTTCATGGCTAAATTGGACCAGTCTGGTGGCCAATCTTCATTAATTGCACATTGCACCAGTAAGAGCAGAGTGTGAAGGTTCAATTAGCAGGGTAAGAGCACAGTTTTGCTCAAAATATTGCAATGCACACAACATTATGGGTGACATACCAGAGTTCAAAAGAGGACAAATTGTTGGTGCACGTCTTGCTGGCGCATCTGTGACCAAGACAGCAAGTCTTTGTGATGTATCAAGAGCCACGGTATCCAGGGTAATGTCAGCATACCACCAAGAAGTACAAACCACATCCAACAGGATTAACTGTGGACGCAAGAGGAAGCTGTCTGAAAGGGATGTTCGGGTGCTAACCCGGATTGTATCCAAAAAACATAAAACCACGGCTGCTCAAATCACGGCAGAATTAAATGTGCACCTCAACTCTCCTGTTTCCACCAGAACTGTCCGTCGGGAGCTCCACAGGGTCGATATACACGGCCGGGCTGCTATAGCCAAACCTTTGGTCACTCGTGCCAATGCCAAACGTCGGTTTCAATGGTGCAAGGAGCGCAAATCTTGGGCTGTGGACAATGTGACACAAGTATTGTTCTCTGATGAGTCCACCTTTACTGTTTTCCCCACATCCGGGAGAGTTACGGTGTGGAGAAGCCCCAAAGAAGCGTACCACCCAGACTGTTGCATGCCCAGAGTGAAGCATGGGGGTGGATCAGTGATGGTTTGGGCTGCCATATCATGGCATTCCCTTGGCCCAATACTTGTGCTAGATGGGCGCGTCACTGCCAAGGACTACCGAACCATTCTGGAGGACCATGTGCATCCAATGGTGGTGCCGTGTATCAGGATGACAATGCACCAATACACACAGCAAGACTGGTGAAAGATTGGTTTGATGAACATGAAAGTGAAGTTGAACATCTCCCATGGCCTGCACAGTCACCAGATCAAAAAATTATTGAGCCACTTTGGGGTGTTTTGGAGAAGCGAGTCAGGAAACGTTTTCCTCCACCAGCATCACGTAGTGACCTGGCCACTATCCTGCAAGAAGAATGGCTTAAAATCCCTCTGACCACTGTGCAGGACTTGTATATGTCATTTCCAAGACCAATTGACGCTGTTTTGGCTGCAAAAGGAGGCCCTACACCATACTAATAAATTATTGTGGTCTAAAACCAGGTGTTTCAGTTATTTTGTCCAACCCCTGTAGATGTTATTTAGCGTAGCCAATCTTGGTTTTAAGAGGTGGGTGGACAGAACTTCAAACAGGCAGTATCAACTCCGGATCAAACCCATTGTGATTTTGGCTTCAAAGGTTTAAGGACAACCAGCCTGTTGTCTGCAGTTAGACATTTTCTGACAGGTGCACCTAAATTTAGCAGAGGTTAATCTCATACAAGCCATATGAACATAAAATAAGATTTGTGGGATAACTTTCAGAGCTGATGTCTTTCTTGCTCTTGCCGTCACACCATGACGGAATTTAGACAGAAGCCAGAACCGAGGCAGCATTAAGAACCAGACTAGAATGGAGGTTGGTGAAATAAATCTCCATTATGCAAACAGACATGAGTGTTGATTTATTAGCCAGGAAACAAGACAGCACCAGAAGAGCTTCAGTTCAAGAAGGTATTACAGCTGTGTAATTGATTTATATCTTAGAGTCAGGGTCACTTTAAACTTTAACAACCTCCTACCATATCTCTTAAAATCCTCGTTTTCCTCTCTAATCAATCTCGATTCAAATTTGTTGCCTAACTTTGAAGCAAGGACATGACTTGGCATGGCAGTGCGATTGTGAGTTCACCTATTCTCTACGTCTTAATGATGGACAGAACTGAGCTTTAGCTTGGTGTATGGCCAAAGCATCTGGACACCTTTCGTAATTATTACGTTTAGGTGTTTTAGCCATCGTAATTGCTAAGAAGAGTATAAAATTTATTTTAATTTTATGACCAGATGACCTGACCAGGTTGTTTCCTAACATTCACCCAGTGAATCAGACCCACTGTGATCCTGACCAGGATAAAGCTGTGGTAAAACAGACTATGAATTAATGAATGAATGAAAAAGCTAGGCATCAGCGTCAGTACCACTTCAGTACAGCAAGTTCATTGCCAAGACAGGGGCAAATCTTAACTTGAATAAACTGTGTACTTAAAAAAATACACAAGAGCAAAGTTAATAACCTCAAGAAAATCAAGCCTGGGACCAAAGCTTTGTTATTGTGGCCGACCTGTGTGAAATAATTCTCCAACTATTATTGCTGCCAGAACTTTCCAGAAGCCATGGAACGCAAATACCAATCATTCCTGTTTGCCACTAAAGTTCTTATTTTCAAGCAATAACATTTGTATCCAAATCCAATTTTGTGCCAGTCATATCTTTATTTTCAATCACAATAAATCCACTCCCACACCTACAAAATATTAATAGTTTAGTAAAATCAAACCCTAGTACATATGTGAAAACAAACATTAATGCCTACATAAACCTCAAGGTTTATTGCCAATCCTACTGAGCAATAATACACTTTCTTTACGTTAACAACGTTGCAGGCCAGCAAATATAAAAAATAAAGAGAATCTTCAGCCAAGAAGAATAAGTAATTCTTTGGTATGTTCAGAAATATAAAAAAATAACAACTTAGAACAACGCAAGGTCTTATGAAAGAATAACAATTTACAGCATGTTTCATCTGAGATGAGTAATTTACTATCTGGAAGACTCCATAGAATGGAATTCACAATAAATATTGCGTGCAATAGTCAAGTCCAGTCAGGGAGTGGCCCTGCAGTGAGGCTGTGGCCAGACAGATGAATATTTGAAATATTTATATTCAGACACTGTGGACCTGGGTTCGATTTCCCAGCCAGGCGTCTAGAATCCTGTGTGTGTGGAGTTTGCATGTTCTCTCTCTGTCTTCATGGGTTTCCTCCCACAGTCCAAAAAAGTGCAGTCAGGTTAATTGGAGCTACTACTAGTATGAATGTGTGTGTATGCACACTGTGATGGATTGGTTCAGTACAGGGTCAGTACACATTGTCACTGACCCTGTATTTTCCCCCCCTAAGAGCCACTTTCTTCAAATATCACCTACCATTAACTTTATTCAGAACACCTGTGCACTTGCTCATTCCAGTAATGAAGTTGTATTCAGGTTTTATTAATGAATATGATAACAGGTTTGAATGTGACACCAGGACAAATCAATTCTAGTCACCCTACTTCTTGTAAATATGGGCTGAACATTAATAAACCATTTATTTGTCAGCTAAATGTTCTTAATTATATTAAACTAAGCTGTAATTATATTTTTATGATCTTTTTTGATGTGCTATGAAAAATAATTGAGTGATAAGCTAAGCTTCACTTCAAGCCTCTGTAGTAGCAGCTTTAGGTCAGTTGTAGTGCAAGTTCATCCAAAAAGTGCTTGCCTGTTACATTAATAGTCCATATTGCAACAAGTGGAAAAAGTCATGAACTCCAGAATGTATATGGCTTATGTGTATTGCCAGGAAGAATACAGAATATAAGCTACACTTAGGGAGGCTTTTGTGTCAGAGAAGGATTTTCAAAGTGTCATCCAGTTTAATATTTTATTTATACATAAATTTACACGTGCTCGCAAACTTGAATTTTTTCCTCAAACTGCTTAATAACAAAAGATGAAGAAACTATATATCATGTAGCCAGATTCTCAAAAGTTCATGAAGATTACTTACAGCAGTGGTCATCAACATACGGTAATTACACTGTATGGCCAAAAGTATGTAGGAATTTGTGCCTGTTCAGTCAAAAAGAGGATTTACCACTGGTGCCTGGCTCTCTAATGATGTTCAGTTCATCCCAAAGGTGTTGAGATCAGGACTCTGTACAGGTCATGTATTTATGTACATTTTTCAAATATTAATGCATTCACTCAAACTGTTTTAATGATTCTATGATTTGTAATGGAAAAACATTGCATTTAAATTTCTGTACTAAAGTAAGTCAGCAATAAACATGTTATAATAAAGGAAGAAAAGAAACAGACATTAAAAAAATAATAAAATCACTGTTTTGGGGACAAACCACCCGCAGCAGCTAGTAAACAAAATTAAAACGGAATATTGCTTTTGGGGGTTTTGAAACCATAATTTATTATTATTATTGCTTCAGGGTAAGAGCAATTTTATATAACCACAGAACATTCCTTTTAGATTAAGTTACACTGAGAAACCCAAAATCTCAGCATCAGCCACACACATTAAAGCAGCATGTACAAGGCTTTACTCAGGAACTGAAATGAATGCATACTGCTCTCTGGTGGACACAAACACTTTCATGTTCTTTTCAAGAAGTTCAGTGTAGTTGAGACATTTGTTCAGGCCACTGAAGTCCCTTTATTATACCAAACAAGTGGTCTTTAAGTGGGTTCTTTATATAACTGATTTTATATACCTGTTAGCAATTAATTAGGGGTGTCCAAATACTTTTAGTATGAAATGACCATTGCCAGAAGATATTTAAGATATTTACACAATTCACTTCAAAGATATTCAAGCTTGGTGCGCCTGTCCTGGCTCTAAACCAACTCATATACATGGTTTTATTTAAGGTTTAGTATTGTAATAAAACTAAAGCAAATAACTTTAGACATGCACCGCTCACTATTTATACGATCGCACTGGCAAGCACTGAAATTCTGTTGATTCCAGACTTGGGTTCAATACCGACTTTTTGCAAGCAGTAAATGCAGAACAAAGGCATGTTAGTTGCCCATTTTAAGACGTCTTCAGGAATTTTTTAGTAATATAAAATAATGTTTAATAAAAAAGAAAAATATATTCAATAATAGAATGTGCAGTGAGCTAAAGAATTGTTTGCACTCTTGGTAAAGGAAAAATACTATGAAGAATAGTCTGAGAGACAAACACATGGACATACAGACAAGACAGATAAATAAGAAAGCATTTACACTTGTATTTACAATTGAATTTGATTTTGGTGTGCTTTTATTAATCACTATGACATCATAGTTACTACATTTGTGGTCCAGTTACAAACCCGCTTCTTAAAACTCTTTGATTTATCAATGCCATTATATACAGAAGTAAGTAGCAGTGAGATGTTGGCATTACTCTCTTCAGGATACTTACCAACAAATTTACTGAGAGAAATTTACATCAGCTTGACCAGAGAGTTTGAGTCCTTAATTTCCACAGAGGCTGTGTTATCTTTTGATGATCTTATTAATGGCCTTAACTTCATCACTGCTGAGTGGAGAAAGGCTGTATCCCGTCAGTTCAGGCTTTCCTAAAAAAACAAACATTAATGGTCAGCATTTTTCATTTTTGCAAACTGTTATTCATCTTTGTAATAAATAGTGCCACTGTATGAAAAAAAAGGTGGTTATGAATGCTTGGTTATTTCTATTTTGTGAACTCATTTTCCAACTTGATCTAACAAATCTGTAGCCTGAATCTGTTTTTCCCGAATGCATTCTGTTTTCACAGACGTCAGCTTTAGATATGTTTGCATAAAAAAACAGAATAAAAATGACAAAGGACTATTTTATCACTACAATTAAACATGAACAAGAACAGCTAATACCACACAGTCATTTACTGCATGTAAAATACGAAGATCCTTTATCTTATGTATGTTATATTGATACCTATTTGATTGTAATTGTAACATTTATTACAGAAATACAAAAACGCTCAACAAGAGATGAATGATGAACCATGAATGATTAACCATGGTCATTAAAACTACTTAGCTGTTGTAGACAAATACAAGATTGAAGGCATGCAGGAGAGAGACTACAGATCTATTTACCTTGTAAATCATTAAGACGATTGACTTTTGCTTTTAGTTGTTTCCGTAGGTCGTTAATTTCCTGGTCAAGCTGCTCCTGATCTGTAAAAAATAATAAATACTCAACTGAATACTGTTATTCCTGAAAACATGGTATTACTGCACAGTAAGAGCACAGCATGTCATGCTCACCTTTCTGAATCATAGCTTTGGTGTTCTCAGTGGGAAATTTAATAAACATGTTTCCAAAACAAACCTTGACTTTGTCTGTAAATCAACATAGAAAAAAAAACAACATATGAGAAACTACAGAAGAAACTTTAAAGTACACACAGGGGGCAGTTTATGGATTACATCTGGCTTGTACCTGAACTACTTACTGCAAATCACCAAAGAATTATGCTGACTGGTCACCTAATCAATGTAATAAAAGAATTCTATGCTGATAGTAAGGTTTTAACTAAAATCGTACTCAAATGTATGTTGAGGGTAAATTTGTTCAACATTGGTGCTACAGAAAGAAAATGCCCTACAATAAATAAAACATTCAAAACATGTTTGCCTTTCCTCATATTCTCATTGTATTATATTTTATTTGTATAATGATCTGAAACTATTTAGTGTAAAAAATGCAAACAGAGTTTAAGTAAAAAAAAATGCATACACTTTATTTTGAACAGCTTGGACAGCTTCTAACTTTTGGCAAACCTGTATTTGGATTACATCTGATCATCCAGAAAACTTTACCCTTAGCATAAGGTGATACTTTGTTTTCTGTTCCATGTACTTTTGAAAGAGTGCAGTCAGAACAAGAACAGCTGAGAAATCTTTAAAACCCCACAACTGGCATGACATACAGTTGCACTATACACCATTTTTGACCTCAGCTCAATATGGGTATGTTGATACCCCTTGATTGGTGTCACGGTGTTCCCTAACTACACTTTTCTGCAACTATATGTTAATGTTTGGAGATAGGGGCTGGACCTGTGACCTTAACTTACGACTTACATTACTGTGACAGTATGTTGTCTAAGCAATTCAGGGTTAAGGGTCTTGCTCAGGGGTCCAACAGTGACAACCTGGCAGTGGTGGGGCTTGAACCAGTAGTCCAGTACCTTAATCGCTAAGCTACAACTGCCCCAGACACATTCGACTCTGGTGGGACTCAAACCAACAACCTTTGAATGGCCTCAAATCTAAGCCTGGAAGCCCAACGAGCTATCCACTGATCCACAGAGCATAACCTCATTGTTAATAAATAATTCATTGTTTACTGGGTTACGAATTAGCTTTAAGATCTTAGCTAAACATTATAGTCTCTTATTTTTCTACACGGATTAACTGTGCTTACCGTTAGATGAGGTTCTTAATGCATTCATCGCTTCTCTGTTTCTATTTCTTCTGGAGTCTAGATCTACAATCTAAAGCACATTTAGATTAATTGTCTCAATTCAGTCTCGTAAACATGTTCATGGTCCTTTATATGCTACATACAATTTTGTAAACAGTTTACCTGTTGTTTATCAGACAGAACATCTTCAGCGGCGAGTTCTACCTCTATTAAATAATCCAGCACTCTCTGAGAATCCATCACACCGCTGATACTGGTATATTATGAATGCCTAAAGAGTCATTTACTCAAGAGTCGGTTCTTTGAATTGCTTTTTGTAGGTATCGACAGGAGTCGACTCGCGGTGTCGTTTAGAACTCTGGTTCTCAGTTTTGGCCCTTTTCTGTTGCTCGTTATTCGATGGTACAGTGCTGTTTTAAATACGTTTTAAAATACCATACGCAACAGTATTTGGATATACTCAAACTGCCCTCAATACACTGATGTAAAACTATAAATAAACATATTCCACTCACTAGTTAGTATCTGTTAGTATGTGTCAGGAACCCATTATCGCGACAGTCGAAGAGCCGTTTGAGAACCGAAAGAGTCGATTCTTACGACTGAGCTTGTAATATGACTCGTGAAAAGAGCCATGCGCCCTGCAAAATAACACCGCTCATAGAGAAACAAGTGTTATATGAACATAGTTCCGCTGGTATGATTAAGCGTCAGATAAATTTAATATAAAATATTATTTATTTTATAAATCTGTTGTTTTGCGTAGATTCGAATTAATGCTGTTTTAATACATGTTTCTAACAAGAAGGTCACATACGTGTTGTATGTACAGTGTGTAATACAATTGACCGTTGATACGTCTCCGTGTGCGGAACACCGTGAACTCATTCTAATTTGACATGGTTGTAGTTTTCACAAGTTAATAGGTTTGCCTAAATGGTTAGTAACCCGTCAAGTAGGATCCATCCAAAAACCTGAACTGTAGTCTAGTCCCACAGCCAGACACTAGAGTTTGCTGTTGTTTAAGAGAGTATTTTCAATCAAGCAGTTGCTTCTCCATTGTTGCTTTGACAGTCCCCACTCCTGTCAGAATACCTTCTATTAGATAATGAGACCTGACTGTACAAATGTACTTTACAATAGTCTGAGTGAGGTCTGGCTCGCAGTCACTATTCTTATTCATTCCAAAGCTGTTGTTTAGGGTTATGTTCTGACCATTGATGTATGTAGGGCTACGCTTTGACCAATTATTTATGGACCTTCCTTTATAGATGAACGTATTGTCAGTGCTAAAACCGGAAAGCTTATTTCTTCATTGTTTTGCAACAAAGTTGGAAGCACAAGATGTTTTCACTATTCCACAATGTAACAGTGTAATTTATTTTATTCTAGTTAGTCTATACTTAGCATTGCAAAAAGGGAACTTTACATTTGTGTGTGGCTGGTCAGTCATGGAAGGCCAATCTGTGAAACTCTTGATAGATGCTTCTTGTGCTTTTACAGATCCAGTTTGAAACTTGGCAGAGATTATTTTATTTTACAGCACTTGGGAGTCTCGATCAGTTTATGTGGCCTAAAGCGTCTACATTTCTTTTGTCGCTCCAAGACGTTCTCAGCTAACAAAATTACGTTCTGAGAACGTTCCCCAAATGTTCCATTTTGGTTGTGGGAACGTTGCATTGGAATGTTCCCTCAACGTTATTTTGTCCAGTTTTCTCAGAACTTTTTAGTTATGAAAACGTTCATAGAACGTTACCTAAACCTCATTTGCAACCATAATTTAATGTTCTGGGAACGTTGTCTTGGAATGTTCTAAGAACATTTTAAATAAGGTCCTCTGAACGTTCCCTTAACTCTCAATTTTGGTTGTATGAATGTTTTATTAGAACGTTCCTTCAACGTTATTTTGTCAGTTTTTTGTCCGTTTTCTTAATATTCTCAAGACATTTAATACAAGTTAAAGAACATACCCAAAAACATATTTAAATGTTTTAAATGTTACTTTAACATACTTTTCACATAACTACAGATAATGTTAATCCAAGACAATGTTAATCCCTCTGTCTCTGTGATATATTGGATGAAGGAGATTGCAGGCAGAGAGAGAATCTGTTTAACTCTGCACATTTATTTGCAACATACACATACACACACATTCATGCTTCCAACCCGTTACATGTGCATTTGCTTAGTAATTCTACCGTCATTATCTTATTTAGTCATTAAGTATTTACTGCCACCTTCTAACCGTTAACTAACTTACAGTTATATATCACCAAATACAATTCTGATATACTACAGTCTTGAACCCCCCAACCCCCTCAGACATTACCACTAATTAAAATCACTCTGATAACATTTGCTATGATGGTATAATTCAAACAATTCATTAGATTATATTAACGCAAACGATGCAAACATATTTATTTAAAAAAAAGTTTTAACATCATCAATCAAATTCAATTGAATGAACGAAAAATGAAAAAAGAACAATCCCTCAATTTTTCTATCCCTTATAAACTGAGGTAAAATCAGTTAGAATATATTGTATTTATTATGTGTTATTATTATCATTATCAAGCAATTAATTTCAATTAATCAATGGAAAATGGAAAAATATTAAAATATATTTTAATAAAAAAGTCAACTAGCACTTACTTCAATAGATTTAGGATATGGGCTACAAAACCATTGACGTTCTGTGAATCTGGTTGTGGAGCAGTGTACTAAATGTCAAACTTGAATATGGGCGACCCATCCTTTTGTGCTGATGTGAATGAAGGCAAATACACTGAGACTCTCTCTACCTCAGCAGCCCTCCTTTACATGTGGCCATTTTCCTGGAATAAAAAAACCTGTTTTTAATTTCATATTTTAAATCTGTAGTTAACAGAATGCTACAATAACTGAACACTATGGCATAAATGCAGGGTTTTACCTGGGCTGTTGGTGGGCTTAGGTGGTTTAAAGCACACATATGACCTATTATTTGAAAGAATATTTTGGACCGCCAGTATTTTAAGTGTAACATGCAGGTTAACGTCCACATTTAATTCATGTGTACAGATATGTGTATAGATCTGTCATCAAAGGTGAATTGTCTGGTAAGAGATGTTAAAAGCATTTACAAACTTCTCTATGTTCATTTCTCAGTAATATTATCTGTAAACCTAAAATCATTAAGTCATGTTTATTATAGTGCAGTTCAGCACAATAACAGCACTATAAACTAAGCAATTGCACCAGTCTTAACAAGCATTATTAAGTATTTTAAATACACAGTGAGAAGGTTAATGTTAACGTTTAGCTAACGTCCCAAGTTACTCATTTGAAAACATTTCATGCTGATACCTGGGTTATTTTTGACTTTCTACAATGACCACTTATTTTTAATAACATTTCAGAGATAATATAGTTTTTCATGTTTATTATTATTATAAACTGTTTAAGACTTATTATCGAACTTCAGTGGTTTAGCAGGACGTGACGAATGTCTTTATTTCATTTCTCACTGTAAGTTGACGACAACAGTTCAGCCGTCGATGAGATCTTGTCAGATTCTTGTGTCCTTCAATAAGCACTGACTCAATAACACATGTGGCAGCAATTTAATCTTCAAAGAACTACACAAGCACTTTGGCAGACTCATGTTTCAGAGTAAAAGAACTGAAAACACGACATTTGTATTTCGCTTAAAGTTCTGTGTGGAGGCAGAGACGGTTGGTTAAAATAACGGTCTCAAGTCAAGTGCGGATGTGCGCATGTGCAGAACGAGGAGTCCGACCGTCAGTAGATGGAGACTGACGTGCTGTGTAAAGAAGAGAGCTTTGTGCAGAATAGACATAATAAAGCGCTATAAAGTCATTTAACTGAATGATATGTAATGTAATATTTGTCCTGTATGGGTGGGTTCTGATAACCGCAGTTTTTAATGCAGTTTTTACAAAATCATGAAACATAATGGTTTATCTTAAATATATTATTAAATAAAATATTATATAAAGCAAAACTGTTCAGTAGGAAGCAATGAATTCAGTCTTACAGTGGTGCATCTTATGACCTCTTTAAATCAATGTAAATCAGTTGACTATATATATATATATATATATATATATACAGTATATAGTATATATAATTTTTCCTAATATGCGTCTAAAGAATATCACACACATTTTTCACACAATTTTCACATAAAGTTGTGGGAACGTTCCCTGTTAGCTGGGTTTCCACTTTACAATATGACCACTTACACAAAGTAATTGCCTCAAGTACAGTTAGCTTTCATCTAAATGATGTTAGGCTGAGAGAGAGAAATTTGACAAACTGACTTGATAGATATGAAGCCAACAGAAGAATCATATTACTCTCATTTTAATTGAACATGGCACTAGAAAAAAATGATAATATAATGTTTTGTATTTTTATTTTATTTTCTAAAGAAAGCACAATATAATGTGAAGTGAAAGGAGTTATACAATCTTTCAAATAAATTAGCAATAAATATTTTAAACATTCATTTCATTCAAGAATTAAATCAGTGCACTATGCAAATACCAACACTTATTAATAAACTGATATAGTGTGCAAATGTTGTCCGTGCTACAAAAACATTACCCAATAACACAAAAACAATTATTATAAAATATACACATCATTGCTCTCACAATAAACACATAAATAAATAAAATATATAAATATTAAATTGATACAGTGTGACTGTCATCTTTAATTATAATTGAATTTCTTGAGATGAGATAAAGTGTGAATTATTGAAATGGAATGTATTGAAGTTCCTGATTTCTTATGTAATGTGTAGTTTTAATAAAAAATATTTAAATAACTGATATTGCTTAGTACTGTTCTTTTTCCTTTAAAACGTCTTAATTGTAAGACATCTGTAATGTAAACTATAGGTACAATCAAAGTTTTTATATTAAAATAAGATTAAAAGTAAAAATAAATCACTAAATTGATAAGGAAAGGTATGTGTCTAAAACTGTGGTTAATTAGCTCAATCCCTCAAAATCAAACATCACCTTTACTTGAAAAAAAAAAATATTTACAAAATGTAACTAAAACAACATCTAATTTATATTCACCTCACCTGAGTGTTTAGTCATTCTGAAGCAAAATCATTTTTCTGATCACACCCCTGATCATTTTTCATAAGACATAGCAGAATGAGAGATTGCCAGATAAAATCAGACTAAACTTTGACCTTCATGAAACAAAAATAGTTGGATTTCTCCCAAAAAAAACATGATTATATAAAAACAAACCTTTACACATTACACACTTCAGACTTTTTTAAGGCAGTGGAAACCTTGTTATGAACATGCTATTACAAAGTCTGTGAAAAAACTCAAACTGAACAGCAGGACAGTGATCCGAAAAGTCACAAAAACAGAGCTTGATGACCAGTGGATTTTGCAAAGGTCATCCCACATTCCACTGAGATTCCTCAAGAAAAGAGTCTGGAGATGGAATCTGGATATAATCAGTTCTGAAGATTCTATTATCTTTATTCGCCAATATTATTGGGCATTAAAGAAGAAGACTCAGTAGTAGTATGTTGGCAAAGAAAGATTAAACAAAATATGAATGCAAAGTATAATGGTGATGTGTGACTTTGTTTAGAAAAAAACTAGAATAAGAATAAATTTGCTTTAATAGATAAATAAATGTATTTTAAAATTGTGAGTAAGTATGTGAGAATTTCTGCTTAATCAACCAAATAGGCAGTTGTGAGTTCAGGCAGTGACGTTGGCCGAGAAGGCCTGGCTCTCTCATTTTAGTCAATCCCAGAGGTGTTTATTGGGGTTAAAGTCAAGGCTCTCTGAAGGCCACTGAAGTTCCTCCACATAAACAGGTCTTCCCCAAGCTGGTCCCACAAGAAAGGAGAGTTTTGTGAAAACCTGAGTTCAGTAATTAGGAGGGGTGTCTACATAGTTTTGACCCTATTTAGTAGTTATTTCTTGACCACTAAGGCCTGTGTTGGATTAATGTCCACAAACAAAAAATGTTAAAATTATCATACATACAGTGTATCACAAAAGTGAGTACACCCCTCACATTTCTGCAGATATTTAAGTATATCTTTTCATGGGACAACACTGACAAAATGACACTTTGACACAATGAAAAGTAGTCTGTGTGCAGCTTATATAACAGTGTAAATTTATTCTTCCCTCAAAATAACTCAATATACAGCCATTAATGTCTAAACCACCGGCAACAAAAGTGAGTACACCCCTAAAAGACTACACCCCTAAATGTCCAAATTGAGCACTGCTTGTCATTTTCCCTCCAAAATGTCATGTGACTTGTTAGTGTTACTAGGTCTCAGGTGTGCATAGGGAGCAGGTGTGTTCAATTTAGTAGTACAGCTCTCACACTCTCTCATACTGGTCACTGAAAGTTCCAACATGGCACCTCATGGCAAAGAACTCTCTGAGGATCTTAAAAGACGAATTGTTGCGCTATACATGAAGATGGCCAAGGCTACAAGAAGATTGCCAACACCCTGAAACTGAGCTGCAGCACAGTGGCCAAGATCATCCAGCGTTTTAAAAGAGCAGGGTCCACTCAGAACAGACCTCGCGTTGGTCGTCCAAAGAAGCTGAGTGCACGTGCTCAGCGTCACATCCAACTGCTGTCTTTGAAAGATAGGCGCAGGAGTGCTGTCAGCATTGCTGCAGAGATTGAAAAGGTGGGGGGTCAGCCTGTCAGTGCTCAGACCATACGCCGCACACTACATCAAATTGGTCTGCATGGCTGTCACCCCAGAAGGAAGCCTCTTCTGAAGTCTCTACACAAGAAAGCCCGCAAACAGTTTGCTGAAGACCTGTCAACAAAGGACATGGATTACTGGAACCATGTCCTATGGTCTGATGAGACCAAGATTAATTTGTTTGGTTCAGATGGTCTCAAGCATGTGTGGCGGCAATCAGGTGAGGAGTACAAAGATAAGTGTGTCATGCCTACAGTCAAGCATGGTGGTGGGAATGCCATGGTCTGGGGCTGCATGAGTGCAGCAGGTGTTGGGGAGTTACATTTCATTGAGGGACACATGAACTCCAATATGTACTGTGAAATACTGAAGCAGAGCATGATCCCCTCCCTCCGGAAACTGGGTCGCAGGGCAGTGTTCCAGCATGATAATGACCCCAAACACACCTATAAGACGACCACTGCTTTATTGAAGAGGCTGAGGGTAAAGGTGATGGACTGGCCAAGCATGTCTCCAGACCTAAACCCAATAGAACATCTTTGGGGCATCCTCAAGCGGAAGGTGGAGGAGCGCAAAGTCTCGAATATCCGCCAGCTCCGTGATGTCGTCATGGAGCAGTGGAAAAGCATTCCAGTGGCAACCTGTGAAGCTCTGGTAAACTCCATGCCCAGGAGAGTTAAGGCAGTTCTGGGAAATAATGGTGGCCACACAAAATATTGACACTTCAGGAACTTTCACTAAGGGGTGTACTCACTTTTGTTGCCGGTGGTTTAGACATTAATGGCTGTATATTGAGTTATTTTGAGGGAAGAATAAATTTACACTGTTATATAAGCTGCACACAGACTACTTTTTATTGTGTCAAAGTGTCATTTTGTCAGTGTTGTCCCATGAAAAGATATACTTAAATATCTGCAGAAATGTGAGGGGTGTACTCACTTTTGTGATACACTGTACATCTGACTGATCACCCTAGTCATGCGCCCCATCAACTGACCAATTGGAACTACATTTGACTGTCACTTCTGTTACTTCATGACAAACCCAACATGCTTCTGCTTTCCAACTGATCCTTTGGAACTATCTGAACTTGTAGCATCTAATAATTTTGAGTGCGGCACTGCTGTTCTTCTGTCATACCTTGCTCTCCGGTATTCATCCTTGCTCACATCCCCACAGGAGCGACTTCGTCCCCCTGAGCCCTTCCTTCTTAACGACTCTGTGGTCACATTACCAGAGACATCCTGAAAATTGCATGTAAAACCTGAAGGATTCCGAATGTTCCCAATGGCCTGCATGTGTTTTATATAATTGCTACCGTCCAGAGAATCACTAAGTCTGTGACTGCGGTGTGATCTAAACTGATGAACCCTACTCTCGCTGCTGCTCCGCCTGGGAAGCTTCTGTGTTTTTGTACTTTTTTCAGTCAGCGGACTCAAATGTGTGTGGTGAGAGTTGGTGTATAAGCGACATGCTCCGTTGCAGCCCTGTGGCTGAAGTGAAGAAAGTAAAGCCCAAGGAAAGGCACGCTGGCAATGCAGGATACTTTTTGGAGCACTGAGGCTGGAGTGAGGGGAAGTCCGGGGTCCTTGCCGTCTGGTCCATGTGGACTTGTTGCTTTCCTCATGGACAGTCTGAATCTGAAACCATTCCAGCTGTAACACCCGCTCCAGATATCTTTCCAGCTGGCTGACGGGTCTCAGGCGAGGAATGCCCTTGCCATCCGTATTTAGGTACACAGCCAGCTGCCGGAGACTCCAGGAGTTAAACGGTGGAGGCAAAAAGTCTGGGTAGCTGTCAGAGAAGACGGTCCTTGATCTATACAGATGCCGTGATGATTGGAGGTCCTGAGGATGAATGACTTCTTCACGTAGGTAAAGTTGTGGAGGTTCAGTGCTTGATGGAGGTCTTGGGATTCTCTCGAGTTCTGACAGGTCGCTGCCGCTGTCTGCGTCCTCGTCTTTGGGGTTAGGCTTTACTTGCTCAGTATGGGTCTTCTGCTTGGGTAATTCTGGACTTTGTGCAGGCACAGAAGTCAGTGAAGATGGCAGAGATCTTGGGAGCTTTCCTTGATCCTGGTTGCCGTTTCTGCTTTTTTCACTGTTACGTCGGGTATTTTGCCTGTGGCTTCTATTCTTAAGACCATTTGTGGAGGTCACCTGATAATTTGGTTTAGTGATGACCTCTCTGGGGTTTCTGTAGGACAAAGATGAATGTAAAAACACTTAAGCATGCACTGACCACCACTAATGAACAAAAGTCCTTTGAAAGAAACAAATAGTTGAACATACATAGACGCAGCCGTGACCATGATCGAGTTCCTATCAGATCTTGTTCTTCTTCCTTTTATGCATAATCCCTAATGACACAAGGAAGAATTGTTATTAATCTTAGGCTTAGGATCCAAACTTTTGTTTATTTACCATCTACTATGAGTTATAAGGTCTACGGTCTTGCGCTCTAGCACTTGCATAGACGTTATTTATGTTTATGTCAAAGTACATACATTCTTATTTACCAAATGGTCTTCTTTTTCTGCACCTGCTTCTGAAGTTTGAGAATGCACATCTGGGTTTTTACTTCTCCGGCTGTTAAATACAATTAGTTGTTAGTAAAGTATCTTATTTGCAGTAGCACAACTCAAAACATCATCATTTTAGGCTGTACATGAATAATACAAGTGCAAATAAACTGACAGGGACTGCAGGTAACTTTAGCTGAAATCCACTCCCCAAATAGCTGATCCTGCTAACGCATTTCACGGTTAGTGGGTGGGAAGTGATTTCAAGCAAGCCAGAATATTAAACCCTCTCTGAAGGGGGCTGCCTAAATAGTTGTTGTAGAGTTTGCATTATCACTGGACTCTAGATAACTGGAAAACTGTGATATTATTATTATGATAATGTAATGTACCTAGCCCATTGGAAGTCCTGTAAACTGTTTAATCTGTACAATACATCCGGCCACCAAATAAATTTAAATTTTTCATAGCAACCACTTGGCTGGAGACTTGGCAATGTCAGAACTTCAGAATTAGCTGTCTTAATCACACAGTAAAACTGCCAACCAACCCCGCTCTCCTCTAATTCCAGTATTGTAATCTACACTCACTGAGCACAATTATTAGGTACACCTATCTGGTATGCACATTCATTAATTATATTTTTAAGTTGCACCTACTATACAGATGAACTTTGTGGTTATCCAATTACTGACTGTTATCCAAAGCGCTCTGTACACTTTGTCACCCATGTACCCCATTCTTTAAATAAAAGGGACCAGCATAGGACTCCCAATAACCAGATGTAAATATAGTTCCATGGTAGTGTGTGTTCTTCTTGTATAGGTATAGCAGGTGCAGTGGTGTTGTTAGGATTTTCAAATACTGTCTAAACTTACTAGATATAAACACATATCCTGTTACTACTCATGTTGGCTACATGTTCTTTTTTATGTGCAACATGTTAGTCTTTCTTTAGTCTTTTATCAATGCACAGTTTCTAATCACAGATCACTGTTGACTTTCTATTGCTGGTTGTCCCCCCAGGATTGATGCACTCATGCCAGTACAATACACTACCATGTCACAACCATTGCAGTGCTGAGAATGGTCCATCACCCAAATGATCAAATTATATAAACGTATAATTTATATGAGTATAAAGCAACAGATGCGACATGATTGTATATTCTAAAAGTTAATCTGTATGGTAGGCATAGCTTTTAAAATAACCCAACCAATGTATGTACGTATCAGACAGTTGTGCTTCGGTAAGTGTATTGTATGTAATTTATTTTATTTATTAGGATTTTAACGTCATGTTTTACACTCTTTTGGTTACATTTATGACAGAAGGGTAGTTACAAGTTACACAAGATTCATTAGTTCCCAAGTTTAATGTCAAACACAGATATGGACAATTTTGTATCTCCAATTCACCTCACTTGCACGTCTTTGGACTGTGGGAGGAAACCGGAGCCCCCGGAGGAAACCCACACAGACACGGGGAGAACATGCAAACTCCCCACCTGGGGATCGAACCCAGGACCCTCTTGCTGTGAGGCGACAGGGCTACCCACCCGTATTGTATGTAACAAGCATTGTAAAGTATTTCTTACCTTGGTGCATGTCGGGAGGGTTTGTTCTTCACTCGGTTGTTGAGATTTTTGTAATCACTGTGCATGGTCCTCTCTTGCAGCATTGTCCCCATCACTGATGCCTCTTATACAGCATCATATAATACTGTATTATTAACATACGCACAAATACTGTGTTTAATGTGTATATAACAGCCCCAATAATACCCACCAGTCATCACCTCGTCTAATCCCTCACATCCAGACACCAGATTGGATCTTATTTGGTCGTATTAAATAATTCAGCGTTACTAGATCACCTATCCGTAATGAGACACTCCAGCCTAATTAGTCAGTATGTCGGATATCATTTCATTTCCTATCTGCATCCAGGTCACTGGGTTTAATTATCTGTACCCCAAATCTCAACGCGTGTTTACATAAACCCCCTAATCCAGCTGTTGTTGAATGGGTGGATTGTAAATCGCGCGCGCGGGTTTCTGGGAAATGTAGTTGAAATTTGTGCTGCTCCGGCAGCTCTGTATGTAGAACACAGGATCTGTTAGGATTTATTTTCGTTAACTCAACAACTCATGCTAAAATAATGTAGTTAGCTCAGTTATTATTTATAGATATGACCGCAGTCGGTCTTTTTCTTGTCATCGGTGCTTGTGTCTAATAATAAAGCCGTTACTCTAAAACTACACCTCCCACTGGAATCTATATCTAAATGTCAGGGGTGGTGGTGGAATCTTCACGTAGTCCAGTTCAAACACAGCTGTACAGAAATGCACTGCAAACGACCACTGAGGTCCTAATGAGGTAGGATTTTAAGATTTAGAAATTGGTTCTTGTATATATTTATTTAAGTACTTAAAATACTAAATAAAACATGCATGCAACAGATGAGGTCAACAGTTTACATTGACCTGTTGGATACATACTGAGAGGATTTTAATTATTTTTGTCCTTGAGTCATTAAAAAAAATTATTTTTGGGTTTTCTGAAATAAGAAAAACATGCAGGGACAAAATGTATGTACAGAAATTTAGATTTTAAGTATTAGATTAATTTGGCTTCCTAATTTTTGTTGGTGATTATGATTACTACAGCTTTTGATTGACTGTGTCCATATAAATAGGGCTAGCTCACGGTGGGTCAGTGGGTCACCTCACAGCAAAAAGGTCCTGGGTTTGGTCCCCAGGTGTGGCAATCTGGGTCCTTTCTGTGTGAAGTTGTCTGCGTGGGTTTTCTCTTACAGTCCAAAGACATGCAGTTAGGTGTTTGACATTGAACTTGTGAACTGATGAATCTTGTGTATCGAGTAACTACCGTTTCTGTCATGAATGTAACCAAAGTGTGTAAAAAATGATGTTAAAAACCTAATAAATGAATAAATAACAGCAACCGTTAGACTAGGCCAGAAACATTGCAACCAGAAAGTCAAGATTTGTTCAGATCTCAAAAAGCATATTGACGTTTTTGCTGAGCCATTTCCAAGCAATATCAGGGATCAAGATATTTGTATTGACTTGCCGAAGATTTGTGTTACACAGACTTTTATTAATTGCCAGTAAGTTTAGCCCAATACTGTAGCTTCTCTCAGATTTGAACAGAAGCCGTGTAGCTAAATGTCATTTATGAGTAATGGATTCTTATTTCGAATACTTTTTCGAAGAGCAGCGTTCAAGCTTCAAACTCGTATTTGCTGATCGTCTTTATTTTTGAATATGGGACAATTAAATTTTCACTAAACCCATCATGGTTCCTCTAAAGCTCTCCTTAGCTATAAAAAACAGTGCCTAAAAGATTAACAACTTTGCTTTTCCTATTCCACAGCTTGTGCAAAATGTCAGTGTCCATCCCTAACCCATCACCTGGAAAATCCGAGCCAGCTCTGCAGATCTGGAGTGGACTCGGCGAAATGTCTCGTCCTTCCAGGACCATCCGCCTCCGAGACATCTACGACCCAGAGCCTCCTCCCCAAAGGAAACCGGTGGCGATACGACCCCCAAGCCCTCGACCTTCTCCTTCAGGGGGGAGTTTTCTCCGCCAAAACTTTACCTATAATCCGGAGTCTGGCACCATAACAAGAAGACGAGCCCGCTCTCTCACTACTTCAGATGTGCAGAAGACACGCAGAAACTCACAGGTTCGATTTGTGGACTGTCTAGGCCTGGAGCTGGAACGTGTCAAGTTTTTTAGGGCTGGGGAAGACCCCACAGTGCCAGAACATGTCATTAATAGGTTACTAGCCAGTTCAGAGCTTGCATCAGGAAAGCATTTGGAGCTATCCTTGCCCTTCTTCCAACCATTCTTCTCTGAGAACATAGTTTCCCAACCGGATTTTCTTGAGCGCTTGTGCCGTCAGCGTGTTTGCCTCGAGCAGATCCATTGCTCTGAGCTGGGCATCACCGGTACAGTACAAGTCCTCAACCTGGCCTTTGAGAAGCAGGTCAGTGTGTGCTACTCGTTCACAGACTGGAAGAGCAGCACAAACATAAAAGCATGCTGGATTTCTACAGTGCATCGGGACAGACCAGAAGTGGAATCGGATGTATTTCGGTTTCGCTTGCCTGTTCCACCGTTCATCCTGAAACCAGGAGCCACTCTGGAATTTGCAATCTGCTATTGTGTTCTCGGGACTGATTACTGGGACAACAATAATGGACCCAACTACAAACTGGCCTGTCATACTTACAAACTTATTGTGCCCAAGGAGTGTGAGGATAGCATGGTACACTTTACCTAAAACGTTAGCAGGAGACGTCATGAGATGAGCAATTACAGTTCAAAAGTTTACATAGCAGTGTTGAAATTTGAGTTATTTTTTACTGTTCTTTTCTGTGAATGAATCATTGGAACACATACTTCCAAGTACTGTGACGAAAGTCATCCAGACATAGATAGAAAACTCTTAACATTCTACCACCTGCAACCTCCTGCCTTTGCTGTTTTATCAATTTGGCACATATTCATAACTGTTGTGTCCAAATTGTCAGGCGAACACCAAATATTGAATATCTGGCAACCCTGGCCTAATATTTTCCTTCGCACACCAAAATAAACAGCAGTAAATGTTCATATATAAACGTTGGTTTTATTTAGATTTGTTGTCTATGAATCTGTTACACTTGGCTGATGATAATCTTAAAACACGCTAGCACACCAGAGCAGACATTTCGAACTCAGCTCTGCCATCCGGCTGGGCTGGGCGGCTACATGAACGATTGGATGTTGTTCATACAGGGTGAGAAGCCGGAGAGGGACCTCATAACTGATGCAATTACAACCTCTGCCGGCTGGTTGATGGCGCCTGCACAGAGTCAAGGAATAATGCGTTGATCAAGGTGTGGCTCTCCGTACACAAAACGTATCCACATATGAACTCGCCTTGTGCAGGTGAAAAGATGCTGTCGGCTACTGCACATGTGTCAGAGGGGGCGTGTGTTAGTCACGCTCTCCTCAATCAGAAGTGGAGATCAACATCAGTAGAGAGGAAGCGTAATGCAATCGGGTAATTGGATACGACTAGATTGGGAGGAAAACTAAAAAAAATGCAAAAAAAGAAATTAGAAATACACAGTAAATTTCCATTCTCTGGTGTTTTGACCTTTTTTGAGTTAAACAACAGTAGCTCATTTTCAGATCTTTTCCGGGATTAGTGATTGCTCTTCTGTTTCTGCTCATTACATAACACACTGTTTTGGCTGAGTGAGTATTCGTTTTTGCAGATTAAACTCTCTCATTATTGTTGTAGCTGAAGAGCTGTTATTTCCTCTGCATGACCTTATCAACGTTCAGCTTATCCCAGCTCTCTAAGCATGCTGGAGGAGTCTGTCAGCTTGTTACTGGACTGTTGACCTGCTTTCAAAACGGTCAGCAAGAGCTTCTTATTTAACATGCTTAGCCTATGCTGACATAAACAAGGACATAATTCTGAATGTTTGATTGTGACCTACTGTCATGTTTGGTTTTGGGTGCAGCCAAAATAAAGGGTATTTTTTGCTTTTTAAGACAACCCAATTTAAATAAAATGCATACATTGTAAACCCTGTTCCTTTTATTATTTTATTATTGAATTAAAAAGATAATTAATGAAAGGCATTTGTGAGTGTCTGATTACATTAAAATACTAATCCCTACCCATTTTTAAGCCAAATCTATAAACATGCACAAGCCCCAATTTACAGAGTAAATTACAGAGAAACACAGCTTGGTAGGACTGAGAACGCTTGCAGGGTTCAGTGTATCTGTTACAGTTATTTTTGACCTTTTGCTAACATAGAGACGGATACTCATTCATGTGACTTGCTTACCCCAGTAGCAAGGATACACAACATACAGCATGATAAAAACAAACATGGTATAAACTTTTAGCTTTAGTATTACAGTTTTAGTCAAAAGTCTGGACATTCCAAGTCAAGTGAACCTAAGGTACAAACATAAATATGAACTTTTTCTAATAACTGTGCATGATTTCTGTTTACTAGCTAAATTTAACATAAACATAAATACGAAATGGGTGGCACGGTGGCTCATTGGGTAGCACTGTCACTTCACAGAAAGAAGGTTCTGAGCATGTTTTTCCCATGTCCACGTGGGTTTCCTCCTGGGGCTCTCGTTGTCTCCCACAGTCTGGCTGACTGGAGATACAAAATTTACCTAAGAGTGTGTGTTTTCCTTGTGATGGACTGGCGACCTGTCCAGGGTGTTTCCTACTTTTTTTAGCCAGTGAATTGCACCCACTGTGCCCCTGACCAGGATAAAGCAGTGGTAAAACAGACAATGAATGAGGGAATAAATATGAAATGTGCCATAACATTGGTACATGGTCATATATTTAGACCTGGTGACTTCATTTTAAAACAGTAATCAAACAGTAATGTGTTCAAGTTAATACTTAGACTTGCACTCCACAGCCATTCCCATTACCTTGTATAGGCATATAATATATATATAGGCATATACCACCGTGGGACAATGGTAGCATAGCTTCATAGCTAAAGAAGATCTGCTGTACTTCACTTTAACCTCATTTTAAAATATTTAAGTTAATTAGCCAGCAAAGTTACCCTTAATGAGACTACAGTGTGACTGAAAGAATCAGTGCAAGCTAGTATGAAGTGCCCTAATAAATGATGGGTCAAGCACCACATAAACTGGACGTAAGGCAAAAATACACCCTGGACAGGGTGTCAACCCTTTGCAGGGCAATATACTCACAAATTGCAACCTACAACTGGAGGCAATCTAGAGCAGCCAAGCCATCTTTTATATGTTTAGATATTTTTGTCCATAAGCATCCCCTAGTTTTAGTGTCTTCTGTATTCCAGACAATTTGTTAACCATACGTATTATTAAAAGTCATTTTTATAATCTGAATGGGTGCGGGAAACTTCTGAACATGAGTTTTTAACTATATACAATCCAAAGTTTGATGTCTTAGGTGTGGAACACTGTATTCCAGGATGAACCAAAAGCAGGTGTGTGCAAGATGATTTCTTTCATTAATATTGGCGTTTAATGAATAAAGAAAATTTATGGTTCAAATTTGCTTTGTAGCCATTTGCTTGAATTCATGTGATGAGTCCTTAGATATTCCTGTCACCACTAGATGGTACTGCCATGTATGTTTTGAGCCTCATTATGAAAGATCCTAAAGAAGAATAGAACAGGCAATTTAAGAGGTAATTTGCATGCTTTTGAAAGTCAGTCTAATGTCTGCGTTTTTTAATGCTCATGTCTTTTGCTAGATTTGTACAAATCACAGACCAAACCATTAGTGATGACAGTAACACTGTTGTGCTGTGTATAATAAAATTACTTAATAGAATTGCAGTAATGGTTGATTCTGAATGATGTTGACAGTTGCATTGAGAATGTAAAATGTTATTTAATTATTGCATCATACAGTCCACTGTCTTTCTTTTCATTACAGATTTTGCATTGATCTGATGATCCTGCTGCAGTCTTATCTTGCTAAAACGATTACAGACAGAGAATAGACTAATCAGTTTAACTCAGCTGGTGCATGATGTCTAACCTTTGCTAATTTCATTATTCTTGTGTGCATGATGTGGTCGTTTCTGTGCATCTTCAACAGTACAGTGACCTAAAATTGTTACGGCTTGACCTCGCTTTGTCTGCATTCGACTACCAGGACTACCAGGGTATTTTGCTCCACTGTCTTCCAGTCAGTCGATTTTCTTGCTTGATTTTTCTTTCATTTAATCTTTCATTTATAAACCTCCATTCCTGCATTTCAGGTCTGCAACACATTCCAAAAAAAAGTTGGGACAGTAAAGCATTTACCACTTTGTAAGGTTGCCATTCCTTTTCACCACACTTAAAAGATGTTTTGGCACCAAGAATACCAATAGTGTTTCAGCTTTTATTTTGTCCCATTCACAGTCAGCAAAATTCAGCTTAAGCTTGCGCCCTTGGCCTTTACACACTGAAATTCCTCCAGATTCCTTGAATCGTTTAATGATATTATGCACTGTAGAGGGAGAAATATGCAAATCCCTTCCAATCTTTCTTTGAGGAACATTGTTTTTCAACATTTCAATAATTTTCTCACACATTTGTTGATCCTCTGATAATCTTTGCTCATCAAAGACACAGCCTTTCCTGGATGCTGCTTTTGTACCAAACCATGATTACAATCACCTGTTGAAATCACCTGTTTGGAATCACATCATTATTTAGTTTTTTCACCTCATTACTAGCCCTAAATTGCCCCCGTCCCAACTCTTTTTGGAATGTGTTGCAGGCCTAAATTGCAGGAATAGAGGTATATTAACAAGTGAAATGAAGTTGAGCAGACAAAACATGAAATATCTCAGGTTCAAACTGTCTGCTATTAAATAAAAGTCAAAGTAAATGTAAGGAACACTGTATTTTTTTTATTTGCATTTTCCATGCTGTCCCAACTTTTTCTGATTTGGGGTTGTAGCTGCAAAATAATCCATTAAAATCTAATGGTTTTGTACAATGCCTTAAAGCATTTGTCCCCTTTAGTGTTTAAATTACTGTGGATGAATTTTGGGACATTTGCTTTTAGCCACATTGAAGGATCTTTTAACATAAATTTTCCGTTAATTGATTTGATTGATTGATCACTTATTGATCCCTGAATCACACAACACCACGTCAATGTAGTGCAAGGAAAAAATAAAATACAAAAAATTTAAAAATATTAAATTATATTATATTATAATATATTATATTATATTATTAAAAGTAATATAATGCAAAAATAAGAAAAAAAATCATGATCATTTTCAAGGTTGAATGTCCTGTCCTTGTTGTAGTTAGACTGTAAAGTCTACAACATTTAACATTTTGTGATCAGGAGGCTCACAATCATTTTCTTGGTAAATCTCATAGAAATAATAAAAATTAAGATAAATAAATAAACGCTTTAAATGTCTTTATTTACATTGTTAATACAAGACTTAACAATGGAATGCTTGTGAACTTCCTGTTCATAAAATGACCAGAACACAAATAACAAAAGGTCAAATGTTGTAGTCTTTACACACATTCTTGTGGTGGTGTAGTTATTTTCTGATTTTTGGTTTGAGACTATAATATATACGTGACAGAATGAGGGCTTGTGTAATACATGGACAAACATACACATAAAACTATAAAAACATGACTGTCTGATATAAGCTATAATTAGACTTGTGGCGCTGCAGATACTGACTCAGACTCACAGCCATTGTTTGAGTACATTGTGGGGCATAAGGCTGCACAGTCAGTAATGAATAAGGAGAGAATCTGAAAGGAAACCAAGCCAAGGTCCTGAAAAAGCACACCACTATTGTGGGTTCAGATGGAACATCTTTATTTTGCAAGTTAAATCCAGCAGAATTCCAACCCACCAATGAGTCTCATTACATGACAGCAGGATCAACAGTTACACAGAGAACAATAAGCAATAAACTGCACCTTCACAATCATGTACATTCCTACACCCAAATCTCTTAAAAAGATGGGATTCCATAAAAATAAGGTTACGTGTATGATATATGACTATATGGTACACCTATCTAGTACATACATTCATACTACACAGATAAACCGTGTTGTTATACATCTACTGACTGCATTTACTGGTCTTTACACTTTGCCATCCTCTTGTACGCCAATCATTAACTAAAAGACACCACCACAAGGCTTCCACAGACCAGATAATGTTGGGATGGTGGACAAAAAAATTATGCATAATCTGTATTCATTATTCTTTGGTCTTTTTTATCAGTTGACATTTGCTGATCATGAGACAATAATTGCTTTTTATTTTTGGTTGGAGCAATATTCCCCAACCAGCATTGACATCAAGGCACAGCGGTAAAATACACTAGCACACCAGAGCTGGGATTTCGAATCCATTGTATCGAATCTCAGCTCTGCCATCCGTCTGGGCTGGGCGGCTATATGAACAATGTTTGACTGTTGTTCATCCAGGTAGGGAGCCGGATAGGGACCTCATAACTGATGCAATTACGACCTCTGCTGGCTGATTAATGGTGTCTGCACAGAGTCGAGGAATAATGATCAGGGTGTGGCTCTCCGTGCACAAGGTTGATCCGCATATGAACTCGCCTCGTGCAGGTGAAAAGATGCAGTCGGCTACTGCTCACGTGTTGAGGGGGCGTATGTCAGTTCGCTCTCCTCAGTCGGGGTGGGGGTCAGCACCAGTAGAGAGGAAGCGTAACGCAATTGGGTAAAAACTGGACACACTAAAAATCAGGAGAAAAAAACATTACTACTGCTACACCAATTCAGGTACAATACAGACTACCACATGTTTACAGTGCTGAAAATGGTTCACCACCAAAATGTCATGATCTGCAGGGGTCCTAAAAGGGTATTTAAATGTGAATTATTTTAATTGATGAATTGTGTACAGTCACTTACTGTATACCCAAAAAGTTTATATGTGTGGTACATACCAGGTAATGTAGGTGTACCTGATTAAGTGCTCAGTGAATGTATATCCAAGTACTTTGTTTGAGGTTTGTTAAGGTTGATAGGAAGACGTTGCTTGCATAGCAACAGGAAATCCCAATAAAGCACCACAATAAATTACACAACCCAAACGAGAATTAAGCTTTGTTTTCAAAATCTGGCTTTAGGGCTGAGAACATGCAGGCATTTCTCTGTGAGAAAGAAACTGAATATGTGTGGGTGCTCCTCTTGAAGAAGGATATTAGATTCCTTCAGGAAGATTTGAGTGTGACGTTGGTGGAGCTTCCTCTCCTCCTTTCTACTGCAGTTACATTTCCATTTTAGGAAAACACACTTACATAAGAGTGAAAAAACAAACCCCATCAACTGGTCTTTCAATTCTCTCTGAAAGTCTAAGCTTCAGCCCTGAACAAGCACACCATACCTGTTTCTCGGGGGTTTAATAAATTGATTTTCATGGCTGGGCAGTATCACACAAGACCACCATGTGCTATGGCAAGTGTCAGCTGGAGTACAGTGCCAAAAAGCTTCTTTCGAGGAGATTTAAATGTGACATCATTAGAGCTCTTTATTACATCAGAGTTCAAATCTCAGCTTTTGGGATTGCTGGAGAACATGCAAACTCCACACAGAAAAGACCCGGACCACTCCACCTGGGGATCGAAACCAGGACCTTCTTGCTGTGAGTCGACAGTGCTATCCACTGAGCCACCGTTCCACCCCAAAGAAAAGAAGCTGTCAGCTACTACACACGTCAGAGTGCATGGAGGTGTATGTTAGGTGTGTTAGTTATGGCCATTCTCATTCAGGGGTGGAGGTCAGCGGGAGTAGAGGAAGCAAAATGAAAGGCGTTTAAATACTTTTGGCCATATAGTGTACATACAGTATGGATGTGATGTGTGGGTGTCCGCATACAAGACCATACTGCATACTGTACTTATATTGTTCATTTACTTCACACAGACCCTGCCACTCCTGTGCCCTCGTCTGCCATGTTTTGTTGGCTCCACTGTGTGGTTCACCACAGCATGAGAGAAATCCCACAGCCTGTTACTCAAGACATGCTTGTGGTCGCCTACATCATTGCTCTTGTTTGACTTTGAGTAAAGCTGTGAATAAATAATGCAAATGTTGGCTCATATGTGCGATATGGCAACAACATGGCATATTGCATGGCCAAAAATATGTGGACGCCTGACCATGAGCTTGCTCCATAACCATGGTCAATAATATTGACTTATAACAGCCTTTTTACAGGATTTTAGATTGTTTCTGTGGAAATTCATGCATATTTATTCATTGAGGACAAATTGGAAAATCAGGGACAAGAAGGACTGGCTTGCGGTCAGTGTTCCATTTCATCCATTTTATGGACCCTGCTTTGTGTATAGGCAATTTGGAACAGGAACGTTCCTTCCTCAAACTCTTGGGCATTGGAGGTGGGCGCTGACGTCCTGTGAAAGCCTTCATGACTTTGTTACCTGCTCGCTCTGCCTTTCAGTTATGCTGTAATAATTAGGGTTGCTGGAGTTTCATGCTACTCTGTAAAACTGCAAAACATTTTACTCTTAACGATTTCCCATTTTAACTACATTTGTTTTGTAGTTGTTTTACCTCAAGGTGGTTCTGACGGAAACCTGTTTACCCCCCTCGAGGTTTAAGCCTGCAAGTCGACACTGCTGTGCCAACAATTCTGGTCCTGCTAGATATGACGGGGACCGGGCGTGCTTGCACCAAAAATGTCAAGAACTCACTACGGACTTTATGACAGACTGGACTTATTTTTTTTTCTACATTTTAAAGGGAGTTTTTTTTCTTGCCACTGTCACCCTCGGCTTGCTCAACAGGGGTTTTTGGTCTGTTGGTCCTGGATTCTGTAAAGTTGCTATGAGACAATGTGTATTGTAAAAAGCGCTATACAGTAGACCCTTGGCTTACGAACCGTTTACCATACGAACATTTTGGGTTACGAGTGATATTTTTCAATGTAACACACAAACAAATTTTGGATTATAAACCGAAATTCACACGTGACGTCACAAACAAGTTGACTCCGACCATCTCTCTCTCGCTATATATACAGTAATCAAACATTTAGACAGCGGATGGTGTTTTTCCGGTGTTTTCTTTATATTTTGTAAAATTCTATATCAAAATGGCCCAAAGAAGATGCAGAGAAAGTGTAGTGATGAGAAAATGAAAAAATCTATTACTATTGAAAAAAGAAGGAAATGTATTATGGTGGTTAAGGGAGTGGTTTGGGAGGTCTGGCACCAATTAATTCTATTTACATTATTTCTTATGGGAAAAATAGGTTTAACTAACGAACACTTTGACTTCAGAACAGCCCTTCAGAACCAATTAAATTCGTAAGTACTGTACAAATAAATTTTTCGTGACTTAATTCAGATGCTTATAAATACTCAATTTCATCTGTACTAATAAGTACAAAAGTAAAAAGATAAAGACGTATAAAATTAGATCTATTAAATGAAAGGGGTTCAAAAGGGGTAACTAATTTACCAAGCGATTGTCATAGCATATGATCATGTGATAAAAGTATTTGAGTTTATAGGAAAAGACCAAAGTTCTGAAAGCTTGTTCACCCTGCGATCATTTTATTTCCAACGAGATGCAAAATATTTGTCATCATAACAGACATCATTCAGAAAAATGAATCCACTCCAAACAGGGTTTAGCATTAAAAAAGCCTTAACTTTGAGCTGTTTAAAAAAACAAACTTCATTGACCGTACACGTCGATACACATTTCATCCATAAAAAAGACAGACACTTTAGTTCTTGAAAATTCATTGTTTGTACTGTGCAGACAATAAATAATGCTTACAAAGGTAAGACATGAGTTCATTTCTCAGACTTATATACAGCAGATATGAAAGTCAAGTTTCAGTGGGAGCCCACAAACTCTCGGGGTGTGACTACAGTACCGGGGAGGAAAATACGGCTTGGTTTAGTCACATGCAAGACCCCTCCGCCCCTCCCATTTGGCACTGAAAGGCAAACATTTTAAAGTCTTTTAAAAAAGCCTGGATTTCTTTTTCCGATAACGTTCCATCAATATACAAGACAAATTAATATGAAACGAAACCAGGTACAGAAATCTAAAGAAGTAGCTTGGCTGAGGAGCTTTGGAGTCCAGAAATGAGCCTCTGAGGTTCCATAATGCCCAAATCCAGCAGGCCCTCCAGGGACCCATGGGCCACAGAACAGGAAGGATCCTCCTGAGGTCTTTATTTAACGCCTGGCGTGTTCTTCACAGAAGAAACGTTTGCTACGGCCGGTGGAACCTGAAGTGGAGAGGAACACAACGGGAGCATTTGTGAGTTGATTATGAATATCACTAGGATGCTAGCAGAATAGCTTAGCTGTTGTTGACTATTTTTATCCACTGAAATGCAACAAGTGAGAGCTAAACAGGAGGCAGCATTTGTTATGCATGTCAGGCAGTGCTAATGCCTGCAGACTCCACACGTTCTGCTGCAGAAAGGGAGGGAGCAGCTATATTTAGCTCCACTCCTATAGCAGATGTATACATAGAATATATTAAAAGCGTAAGTCGGACAGAAAAGTGATACTGTGTGCATCAACACACAATGAAAGCCAGAAGATGCTTAATGATCTGAAAGCCACTAATCTCATCAAAGATATTTTGCTCCTTGGCTGGGGGTTATAAAAAAACCTTTTTTATTTCAGCTAATTTATGATGAAAAAATCTACAAATTTGCAGGAATGTTGTTTCCCCACAAACAAAAAGCTGCACCTTGTTCTTTTTCATTTTAATGCCATATTTTCCTACAACTTCAGGGTTATGATGGGTCCGGTTTTGCCAAAATCACTGGGCATAATGCAGTAATACACCCCAGACAGGATGCCAATCCATCTCGGAGCCTCGGGTCTACACAGACATGACTGGCTGTGTCTGAGGTAAGACGTCTGTAGCCATACAATGGATTGGCGCCCTGTCCAGTGTATTCCTACTTTGCACCCAGTGTTTCCCTGGTGAAAGACTGACCAGGATAAAGCGGTTTGAAAATAAAATGAAAATAAAACAGTTAATGAATTAATAAAAAATAATTACTGACCTGGTGAGGTGCTTGCTTGATGCATGAACCTCCATCTCATGGCTCTTAAACTCGTTCAGCTCTTTCCGTATCGCTGCCTGCAGGGAGCAAAAGGACAAGCATGAAGCTGAGCACACAAATGACAGTTTACATGGACTATGCTTCATTCATGTAGTCTTTTTTCCCCTATTTTTACTTTTTATTTAAATGCTCTTATAATGTGTTTTCTTGTGACGGTGTAACTGTTGCATATTACTGTCTTTTTTGTTAATACATCATAATAAACCCCAGCCTAGAGAATCTGAGGGACATTCGGTTGGTCTACAGAATTTACTGGTTCAGGAATTTGTCATCATATTAATTTGTACCAATTAATTGAATTCAGGGATACAGATGAAAAACAGAGAGTTGTTTTCTACTAAAACTTGCCTTCAATCAACCACAATTAACAGGTTACTTTAGTACACTAGTGTATCAAATGTTTCAAATGGATCTGATAATTCTGGTCTATCCATCCAGCAGAGCTTGTTATGTAAAACTGTGTGTATTATAGAGAGATGAACTTTATGGGGAGTCTTACCTTATCTGCAGCTGACAGTCTGGTCCAGGGCTTGTCTGCTCTCCTGTCATAGTCCTGAGCTTTAGCCACTTCAACGTAGTCGCTGAAGCGGATGAGGATCTTTCTGTCTCTGAGCTCGTCTACTGTAGGACGCTGGTTCAACTAAGAACGAAAAAAAGACCAAAAATTAATAATAATAATAATAATAATCTTATGAAATAGTATTCGTTATATATTATATATTATTGGAGGGTGCAGTGGTCTAACGTGCTAGTCCACCACCGTGGAGAAATCGAGCTCCTAATTTATATTACAAGCAATGCTATGAACCTATAGTGTAGTTTGTTATGCGTCATTTTTATGTGTTTATGTGACACATGATGATGTATCATTGACACCTATTGGGCTGGCATCACACCTTTGGTAAGGACCTAGATCAGCTTAAATAATAAGGAACTAGCAACTGGTGTATTTAAGTGCAATTTATTGCCTACTCTTTACTTAAACAACAATAAGTAATAAATTCTTCTAATAAAAGTTTTGTTGGTGTTGCAACATTTTTTGGGAAATCTAAATTTCAGACACAAGCTTATCAATATTTGGAATTCTGTCGAAGTTAAAATACATATTTTGCAACATTATGATTAGAGACCATGAATTTTTTTAGTTGTTCCCATATTTTCTAGCCAGATACCCTTCCTGACGTGTTTAAGACCAGCACTGGGGCTGATAACATCTTCATGACTTTATTAAAATGTGTAACACTACAGTATTATTTATTATGATCATCATATGTCATGAGGTTTCTCTGAATGACCTGATTAAGCTGGAATAACTAGTAATCCTACATGTATGCGTGTGGGCGTGTGTATCCGCTAGTCCGCCTGTTTTTAGCATTCATCTAGGATTAAAACTACCACCAGGGATTAGAGGACGTAATATGTGCCAAGCCGGAAATCTGCACGTCTTTCTTTACCTTTCTATTCAGCCTCTGTTTAATTTCTCTTCTCTCCTCCTGCTCCGTCTGGTCATTCCTCTCTGCAAGGCACAAAGAGAAAATCATGTCAGAAAAACATCCAGGGATAAAAGAGACAGCTTGATTTTCCAGTTGTTTATAAATACTGACTGAGTTTCCCTCAGATCGGCAACTAGACTCAACAGCTTGTGTAATGGATCGGCGACTAACCTTAATGAACCTCTTATATATTTTAGCATGTTTGGAATTCAGTTGATCACAATGAGCTCCTTAATGAGCAGTTGGAAGATCAGCAGTGAGCGATCAATTAAATGAGAACCCAAGAGATGTTTTTGGGCTGGGTCCGAAACAGCATAAAACTGTACTGAATTGTATATAGTGTCATATTAAAAACACTATTTTAGTGGTTTGAATTTGATTTGCAGCTCAAACAGTAGCAGCACCTCTGCCCTAATAAAAAGGGATCCAATGTGATTTGCAAATGAGGATAATTGTCACAAATATGTCCCAAATATTTTTGTTGTCATAATTCTTGAGTTTAAGAACCTTTATAGTGACTCCCCTATCCAATCTCTCATTTCTGCATTATTTAACCTGTCGCAATCTATTCTCATGTATTTTTAGAGATAATAGGAGTATGTGCATTATTCTGATCACAAGGTGCAAGTCGTGTTTACAAAAAACAAATCTTTTGTATGTCTGTGACACCCAAATCCTAAAATCCTAAAAAGCAAGGATTAGATTATTACAGGATTAGAATTGAACCCCTGGCCTACATTCTTTAATATTTTACTACTGTGACCCGAGGGTGCATGAAGCCCCACAGAAATAAATGTAATTTTTCAAAGGAATTATTTCAAAGGAACTATTATTTAATCATTTGTTAAATATATACACTAATTTCATTTAATTTCATGCTGACCAGATTGTTTCTGTAGTTCTTTAATGTGTTTTCTAATATTTTAATTAAGTGCTTTACCCTGGGCAGGACAGACATTCATCACAGATGATTGTGGGTGATACAGCCATTCTTAGCCTTTGAAATGATGCACTGGGCATCATGCTAATATGCTTACAGTTACTCATTTAATCAAGAATTTCATGAGTTTTTATTTATAGTATCTAAGCCATTATGGCTGCTGACCCAATCTAAAGGCCATCAGAACATCTGTGATAGCAGCTGTCCAAAGCAAGAACACGAGAAACTCTGCCCTGCTGTGTTCTGGGAATCTTGAGGAAACAGCATTCGTCCTTGTTTTAATGTACTGAATCACTTAACGTCCTAGGAGAACACAAAGTTCCCTCCACTCTCCTTGTTTTTCTCTCAGTACTGTCTAGGATTTTACTCAGATTCACTTGACTGGAATCAGGCAACCACTCAACTGATAGATAGCTATGTTTATAATAAATTCATTAATCAAGACAGATGCCTTAAGAAAAATAGGACAAATAGCATCATTAGGTATTTTAAAAAATTGCTCATGGTTTGCGTAAGAAACCCACTGCCCCAGTCCCGAGACAGGACAGCTGCCAGAACCATGACTAAGAACGACAGACCACGACAGAGCAACCAAATACAGTCCTCAGCTATGTCAACAAAACATGCCACATGTCTGCAGACAGAAGCTGCAGAATTCATGAGAGTGCATTCACAGCTGCCAGCTAAATATAAGTACCAGCTGACTATGTTTCATGCATTACAATTAAAGCTCAGGGATGGTATTCGGGTGAGATTCTTATTATTATGGAGCTGAACAATCAAAGTGTGTTTTATTATGCACTTCATTAGCCCATTAAAACTAATGACTATTGGACCTTCTAAACTGATCATAACATGCATTTATTATATTATTAATGTGTTGTGCTTGGGTGGCGCAGCAGTCTATTATGTCAGCTCACCACCACTGAGATCCAGGTTTGAATCTCAGCTGTGCTACCAGTCGGCCCGGCAACTACACAGACATGATGGGCAATGTCCGAAGACGCCAATGAATTAGTGCACTATCCAGTAAGGCAGTACTCCTGTATTTTTGTTTTTAATCATTTTTTAATTTCTCTCAAGTGGTGTATATAAACCAGAAATAGAAATGATATACAGCATTTTTTCACGAGTTATCTGTTTTTAAGTAAAGAAATACAGTGTGCAATACATTTATTTATTTACTAGCAACCTGTTTATAATTAAGATTTGTCTGGTGTCAGATGCTTGCTTCAAAACGTGTGTATTTGTAAGGATGAGATGTATATTTTTATTTCAATCACTCACTCACGCCTGGGTACAAGAAGGGAAACAATGCAAACGTGTGGAGAACATGCCAAACTCCTCCCAAACATGGACCACTTGACCCACAAAGCATTTTTTTAAAAACAGTCATGCTAATGAATTTTACAAAGTAAAAATTAAACGTAATTATTAAATAAATAATTACAGTACAGTACTAGGTAAATATTGGGAATAGTGAATTAGACCACTGTTAACAAGTTAGTATATTTAAAATAAAACATTTTAAGAAAATTATTTAGTTATTAATTGCAATGGGCTAAATAAATATTAATTGTAATTCATTAAAATTTGAATTTAAATGACTTTGATCTACTGCGTAATCCATAATTAAAGTCTAATGATAGTTTCAGTATTATACTGTATATAATATCATATATTATATAATAATATAAGATAATAATAACATAATTATATATAATTAATATTATTATATAATACTATATTATAATATAATATTATTATATATAACAGCGTGCGTAATTTACAGTGTGCGTAATTTAGGCATAAAATGACAAGTTTTCGACCTAGTTCAGCAGTAAAGTGACCAAACAGATGTATACACAGCTGCCCAGAAAGTATTTATATTTTAAAAAGTGCTACAGAAATAGAAATAAAAATATATATCTTCTATATTTAGTGAGAAGGAGAATGGCAGCATGTTGCGCTGGTACTTACGCTTGAGGATGTTCCGACTCTCCAGCTCTTCCACAGCCGGTCTCTGACTTAGTCTCCTGCGGAAGAAGACCAGAATCACGTTCTGCACCATCTTCACTTTCTCTACACAGTCTCTTTCTCTTTTTCTCTATCAGCAGCCTGATACACACGGAGTTTCCCGCGATCTGCTCATCCCTAAACCCCTAACCGTCGCATTTCCAGTCTGTAGATGTGTGATGCTGAAAGTGCTGAGTATTTCCACATGGGGAAACACGGGATGGCTGGATTATCTCCGCTGCGGGGTCCCTGATCTGAGTGATCGCGGTAAAAAGCTCCTGCTGGTCTGCATGTGGAATAGAAAAACCAGTCTGCGCGTAGAAAAGAGTAGAAAAGAGAGAGAGGAGAACGGGGTGGATTTAGCCCTGAGACGCGCGCATTGTGCTGAGCTGTAGTGATAGTAAGCAGGAGCGCGCTGAGCAGCTCGCTTTATTCTGCCGCATATGTAATGAGGAGGAGGAGCTGGAGATTCCCCCCCATGCGCGCTCCCGATTCCAAACCTACCCTGCTGCAGCGAGCAAGGGAAACACTGCACCGTTTTAGTGCCTCCATCTCCTGCTTTAACTGCTCAATCTACTCACCCCATCTACTTCAGCCATCCACACACGTATCTGGCCAATCTACCCCCAGCATCTACTCAGTCCATCCACCCATACCTTTACCTAGTCTACCTGACCATTCCATCTCCTGTCCCATCTACATTATTCTACTGAATCTACTCACTCAATCTACTTCAGCCATCCACACACGTATCTGGCCAATCTACCCCCAGCATCTACTCAGTCCATCCACCCATACCTTAACCTAGTCTACCTGACCTACCATCTACTGTCCCATCTACATTATTCTACTGAATCTTCTCACTCAATCTACTCCAGCAATCCACACCCGTATCTGGCCAATCTCCCCCCAGCATTTTCTCACTCCATCCACCCATACCTTTACCTAGTCTACCTGACCATTCCATCTCCTGTCCCATCTACATTATTCTACTGAATCTACTCACTCAATCTACTTCAGCCATCCACACACGTATCTGGCCAATCTACCCCCAGCATCTACTCAGTCCATCCACCCATACCTTAACCTAGTCTACCTGACCATTCCATCTCCTGTCCCATCTACATTATTCTACTGAATCTTCTCACTCAATCTACTCCAGCAATCCACACCCGTATCTGGCCAATCTCCCCCCAGCATTTTCTCACTCCATCCACCCATACCTTTACCTAGTCTACCTGACCTACCATCTACTGTCCCATCTACATTATTCTACTGAATCTTCTCACTCAATCTACTCCAGCAATCCACACCCGTATCTGGCCAATCTCCCCCCAGCATCTTCTCACTCCATCCACCCATACCTTAACCTAGTCTACCTGACCATTCCATCTCCTGTCCCATCTACATTATTCTACTGAATCTACTCACTCAATCTACTTCAGCCATCCACACACGTATCTGGCCAATCTACCCCCAGCATCTACTCAGTCCATCCACCCATACCTTAACCTAGTCTACCTGACCATTCCATCTCCTGTCCCATCTACATTATTCTACTGAATCTACTCACCCCATCTACTTCAGCCATCCACACACGTATCTGGCCAATCTACCCCCAGCATCTACTCAGTCCATCCACCCATACCTTAACCTAGTCTACCTGACCATTCCATCTCCTGTCCCATCTACATTATTCTACTGAATCTACTCACTCCATCTACTCCAGCCATCCACACACGTATCTGGTCAATCTACCCCCAGCATTTTCTCACTCCATCCACCCATACCTTTACCTAGTCTACCTGACCATTCCATCTCCTGTCCCATCTACATTATTCTACTGAATCTACTCACTCCATCTACTCCAGCCATCCACACACGTATCTGGTCAATCTACCCCCAGCATCTACTCACTCCATCCACTCCATCCACCCATACCTTTACCTAGTCTACCTGACCATTCCATCTACTGTCCCATCTACATTATTCTACTGAATCTACTCACTCAATTTACTCCAGCAATCCACACCCATATCTGCTCAATCTATCCCTTGCATGTACTAACTCTAATTATTTCATCTAGTGTTTAATTCACTGAATCTACTCCAGCAATCCACACCCATATCTGCTCGATCTATCTCCTGCATTATTTACTCCATTCATTCATACCTTTACCTCATCTAGCCAACCATTGCATCTACTGTTTAATCTACTGAATCTATTAACACCATCTACTCCAGCCATCCACACCCATATCTGGTCAATCTATTCCCTGCAACTACTCACTCCATCCATCCACATCTTTACCTAGTCTAGCTAACCATTCCATCTACAGTTAAATCTACTTAATCTACCTGCAATCTTTCTTATAGACTATTTGTTGCCATGGAAAAGATGTAAATCTCAGCAACCTGTTACAGTCTTTACAGCACAATATTATGTTTCTTTTTATGGCATTATTATGTCCCTACTATTTATTTAGAAGGGACCTGTACTGTCCAAGTAACATGTGGTCGTAGTTCAGACATAGGAAACACACTAAACAGATTTACAGACTGCTCTGCAGTAGTAGCACCAGCCCACTACTGGTAAGAAACGAATCTATGATAGCTGTGCTATCGACCAGTCTGGCGCCCACACACAGGCATGATTGGCTGTGTCTTTATCGGGGGAGGTCAAAGGAGTTGCTAGTGGCATGATTGCACTGCGGCATTCACCAAGCCTAAATGGTTGAACTATAAGATATAAGTAAATAAGTGTTCTACATATCTGTTTGGGTGAAATGTGTGATGTTTAATTTAAAGTTTTTTTTTTTATCTACCTTTCTATAGTCATTCAGTTTTTCTATGTCTCGTATTTATAGTGTCACATCACACCACTAATCAATTGGCCCTAACAAAACACCCATGTATCTACCAAAATAGAACCATTCAATAGCCAACTACTATTTTCATGGTCTTAATCCCCAGTGACAGGATGCTAATTAAAGCACAACCCCAGCCATCAGAACTGTATTGAACAGTGTGTTTCTCTCTTCGATTAACCAGTGACACCCAACCATGCATGCTTAATCCCAGGAAATAAGCAAAAGCTATTTTTATACCCAGGTTGGCCCGGGTCCTGCATACATTAAAAGTACGAGTGGGACACCTGGGAGCATGGTCTTAAATAAATGAGTCATGTAGGCGGTGGTTCAGCTGTGGTTGTTCAAGCCTTAAGATGGTTTTATTGTGATGAAATCAGAGAGGCAGAAAGTTGGCTCGGACTTCATGCGAACAGTGAAATCTGTTGGGTTTGTTGTTGGGTCAAGAATGAAAGTGCAAGCTAGTACAGCTAGTCGGACTATTTTTATCAAGACATTAGGCTTGATGTACTATCTAAGTACGTAGTACTCATACAGTCAGGTGACCAGTGATATAATCAAGGTCAGGAATGTGATTTAAACACTGGTGGTGTGTCCAACGTACAACTGGACCCAGTTCTTTCACAAACAGCCTTAACATGCTTGACTTGTTAAACATTAAACAATTAGATCTATCAGCATGTCAGAGTGATGATGTGGCTGAAAGAAGGAGCTTCTGATGAAGGTGTCAGAGCGTGAATGTAAGTTAGAGATCCTGGTCACTGGACTCGCGATGTCCAGTGAACCGTGCTTTAATGTTCAGGCTTCCACTCCAACGAGTGTCTCTTGACATACAGGATGTCCTAGGAAATGGCTGAATGGGAGGACAGGGTGCAAGGGCCTGAAGGGTTGGATGTACCAGGGAGACTTGAAAATTAACCTAGTTTGGGAGGACAGGATTAAGGTTTTATGTAACTTTTTAAATTATGACATTTTAACAATGTCATAAAAAAGTATTTGTCTCCCAGCTCTGACTGGCTTGACTACATTTATGTAATACACATATTTCCTTAGTTAAGACCAAAACGAAAGCTACAGTGTATCACAAAAGTGAGTACACCCCTCACATTTTTGCAAATATTTGATTATATCTTTTCATGGGACAACACTATAGACATGAAACTTGGATATAACTTAGAGTAGTCAGTGTACAACTTGTATAGCAGTGTAGATTTACTGTCTTCTGAAAATAACTCAACACACAGCCATTAATGTCTAAATAGCTGGCAACATAAGTGAGTACACCCCACAGTGAACATGTCCAAATTGTGCCCAAATGTGTCGTTGTCCCTCCCTGGTGTCATGTGTCAAGGTCCCAGGTGTAAATGGGGAGCAGGGCTGTTAAATTTGGTGTTTTGGGTACAATTCTCTCATACTGGCCACTGGATATTCAACATGGCACCTCATGGCAAAGAACTCTCTGAGGATGTGAGAAATAGAATTGTTGCTCTCCACAAAGATGGCCTGGGCTATAAGAAGATTGCTAACACCCTGAAACTGAGCTACAGCATGGTGGCCAAGGTCATACAGCGGTTTTCCAGGACAGGTTCCACTCGGAACAGGCTTCGCCAGGGTCCACCAAAGAAGTTGAGTCCACGTGTTCGGCGTCATATCCAGAGGTTGGCTTTAAAAAATAGACACATGAGTGCTGCCAGCATTGCTGCAGAGGTTGAAGACGTGGGAGGTCAGCCTGTCAGTGCTCAGACCATACGCCGCACACTGCATCAACTCGGTCTGCATGGTCGTCATCCCAGAAGGAAGCTGATGCACAAGAAAGCCCGCAAACAGTTTGCTGAAGACAAGCAGTCCAAGAACATGGATTACTGGAATGCCCTGTGGTCTGACGAGACCAAGATAAACTTGTTTGGCTCAGATGGTGTCCAGCATGTGTGGCGGCGCCCTGGTGAGAAGTACCAAGACAATGTATCTTGCCTACAGTCAAGCATGGTGGTGGTAGCATCATGGTCTTGGGCTGCATGAGTGTTGCTGGCACTGGGGAGCTGCAGTTCATTGAGGAAAACATGAATTCCAACATGTACTGTGACATTCTGAAACAGAGCATGATCCCCTCCCTTCGAAAACTGGGCCTCATGGCAGTTTTCCAACAGGATAACGACCCCAAACACAACCTCCAAGATGACAACTGCCTTGCTGAGGAAGCTGAAGGTAAAGGTGATGGACTAAACCCAATTGAGCACCTGTGGCGCATCCTCAAGTGGAAGGTGGAGGAGTTTAAGGTGTCTAACATCCACCAGCTCCGTGATGTCATCATGGAGGAGTGGAAGAGGATTCCAGTAGCAACCTGTGCAGCTCTGGTGAATTCCATGCCCAGGAGGGTTAAGGCAGTGCTGGATAATAATGGTGGTCAAACAAAATATTGACACTTTGGGCACAATTTGGACATGTTCACTGTGGGGTGTACTCACTTATGTTGCCAGCCATTTAGACATTAATGGCTGTGTGTTGAGTTATTTTCAGAAGACAGTAAATCTACACTGCTATACAAGTTGTACACTGACTACTCTAAGTTATATCCAAGTTTTATTTCTATAGTGTTGTCCCATGAAAAGATATAATAAAATATTTGCAGAAATGTGAGGGGTGTACTCACTTTTGTGATACACTGTATATCCACAGTTAATACAATACATGGCCAAACTATGTGTATACTTTAGAACTCATGAGTTGTTAAACAACCCGTTTCCAAACCATGGGCATTAATATCAAGTTCTGTGCACCCAATTTGTCTGTGTTCTAGAACATTTGTACAAATGTTAGGGCATTACAATCTATCCAGATCTATGCCGAGTGTCTAGACGGAGATTCAAACCCAAAAATACAGTTTAAATGTGAGGTGAAATTTGCATCCCTTTTTAGATGTGTGCATCTTTATTTTCATTTTCTGCATTTAGCAGACACTTTTATCCAAAGCGACTTACAGTACTGTAACAGTATATTGTCTTAGCAATTGAGGGTTAAAGGCCTTTTTAAGGGCCCAACAGTGACAACCTGGCAGTGGTGGGGCTTAAACCAGAGACCTTTTAATTACTGGTTCAGTACCTTAACCGCTAGGCTACAACTGCCCTTGATCCAAAGCAACTTACAGTTGTGAAAGTATACAATCTAAGCAATTGAGGGTTAAGGGCCTTGCTCAAAAGCCCAACATTGGCAACCTGGCAGTGATGGGACTTGAACTAGCAACCCTCTGATTACTAGTCCAGTAACTTATCCGCTAGGCTACACCTGCATTTATGTGATTGGATTCCTGATTTGTTGTCACTTCCTCTATACCATACTGATAGACCTCACAAAGAGACAAGATATCTAACCCCAACCTCGTAAAGTTTTTACTTTTTTATTGGCATATTGTTAAAATGATTAGATATAATACGCACTTTAATAGATCAACTAAAAAACTGCTGTCCTTTGTCCAATTTGTGTCCTAAATGTGAAATTCAAGACTAAACAGAAGTACAGTTTACAGATCAGAATCAGACCTTTCTCGAATTTGCTTGTTCGTGCTACACGTTCACAATCACGTTCCAGAAATCTGTCCTTGATGTGTCTGAATAGAGTACATTTCTCCTTCTCTATTCTACTGCATCGAGTCTCTGCCCACTGCAAATAATTCAATCTACGTGACCGGCTTACCTACACTCTTACTGTAGGCGTCTCTTTTTTTTTGCCACCCATGCAGCCTGGGTCACAAACGAGACCCTGTATCAGCAGGACAGTCTAAAAATTTCAAAAGCAACCTATAAAGGGCACCCTGTTCTTACCTGGATCTCAATAATTCATTGAATCTTCTGGCTGAACCTGGTTTGCCCTTTTCTACAAAGCAACATGAGAGAGATCAACGGCAGCAGGTACATGTGAGTGCTCGTGTCACAAAGAGATCGGCCATGTGAGGCCAGCTTTAAAGAGCGAATCGATGGTCACCTCCTAGAATAAAGGACTGGGTTAACCTCAACACCAATATGTCCAGCAGTCAGTGGTAAAATAGAACATTTACTATTTTAATGTACTTAGGTCATTTTAAAACATTAGGGGGAGGGTCGTACAACTGGTGGATTCACATCTAGTTGCTGTTTGTAAGGACTTTTGCAAGTTCTTGCTATGTTTGCATGGGTTTGCACTGGATCTCAGTTTTCCCCTACATGTTAACTCTGTTTAGAAAGTGAAAAATCGGATTTGCTCTCAACGTTGGTGATTTAAAAGTAACTAAACCGAGTTAAATTGCTTTTGACCCTTTGACATTTTTGCCAGGTGTGTTCCTCTCTCTTAACAGTTTGAAGCCCTGGTTGAACAAGGAGAAAGGGAAAAAAAGAAAAAAAAGAATACTGTTTGCTATGAAGTCATCCATCAGGAATTGTGAATTGTCCATTAGTGGCCCACACAGCAAATCTACCAGTAATCAATTCTCCAATAAAAGCTGCTGGTACTGAATTTGTTATTAAATACGTACATGACTTCTCCTTCACACCCACATCAATCATTTATTAAATCAAAGGGGAAAACGGATAGGAAGTTTCACAATGCACACCTCTGATGCAATAAATATACGCAAATCATGATGATGAGCAAGACTAATATGGCATCTAATAATTATCAGCTGCTTTCATTTGTAAATATAGTGCTGTAACTGTGGGCTGTCAAATGGCACAATAACAGCCTGCAATGCCAGAACTTGGGCTTTTTTAGCATTCCTACACCATGTAACATCCGGCGCTAGCGTCACTACCAGTACTACACATGCCGTGTTGTGTGCCAGCTCCGATGCCGCTCTGGGTATTATGTGGACTGGTAATGGGCTGCTGCCTGGTTGTGACGCGGCGCTTTTTTTAGCTGCGATGTACAAGCCAGACACACACAAGATAACCGGTCTGATCTAGTGTATGCATGGAAAATCCAGCAAGGTAGAGAAATAAGGTGAGCCAAAAACAAGGCTAAAGGACATGAATGTGAGAGGCTTGTGGTAATTCAGTGCCCCCCTGGGCCATGGCCCTGACTTTTAAAGGAGAGTCTTAAAAAAAAAGTCATGAGAGACAGGAATACATTTATGTTTGGTGGGAGAACAACATAATGAGCTCTAATTCAAGAGGAAATGTATTAGATAAGCAATGCAGCTTAGTTTTTAAATGTTGCCTATGATTTCTAATCAGACATAGAATTCTCCTGAAATGCAAACAATAATTTAAGGACATTGAAATTAATCTACAATGTTAAAATAATAATAATAGAATGTGGAGAAATGGTTTTAAAAAAATTACAAGTAGGTAAATATACACCAATCAGCCATGACATTAAAACCACCTCCTAGTTTCTACACACATTGTCCATTTTATCAGCTCCATTTACCATATAGGAGCACTTTGTAGTTCCACAATTACTGACAGTAGTTCATCTGTTTCTCTACATACTTTTTAGCCTGCTTTCACCCTGTTCTTCAATGGTCAGGACCCCCACAGAGCAGGTATTATTTAGGTGGTGGATGATCTCAGCACTGCAATTACAATGACATGGTGGTGGTGTGTTAGTGTGTGTTGGGCTGGTATGAGTGGATCAGACACAGCAACGCTGCTGGAGTTTTTAAATACCGTGTCCACACACTGTCCACTCTATTAGACACTTCTACCTAGTTGGTCCACCTTGTAGATGTAAAGTCAGATACGATCGCTCATCTATTGCTGCTGTTTGAGTTGGTCATCTTCTAGACCTTCATCAGTGGTCACAGGACGCTGCCCACGGGGCGCTGTTGGCTGGATATTTTTGGTTGGTGGACTATTCTCAGTCCGGCTGTGACAGTGAGATGTTTAAAAACTCCAGCAGCATTGCTGTGTCTGCTTCACTCATACCAGCACAACACACACTAACACACCACCACCATGTCAGTGTCACTGCAGTGCTGAGAATGATCCACCGCTGTGTGGTGGTCCTGTGGGGATCCTGACCATTGAAGAACAGCATGAAAGGGGGCTAATAAAGCATGGAGAGAAACAGATGGACTACAGTCAGTAATTGTAGAACTATAAAGTGCTTCTATATGGTAAGTGGAGCTGATAAAATGGACAGTAAGTGTAGAAACAAGGAGGTGGTTTTAATGTTATGACTGATCGGTGTATGTATGTACGAGGGATATTCAAAAAGTTTCCGCACTTTTATATTCTGGTTGGAGACTGAGAAAGAGCTTACAGTGTGGATTTAGCGCCATCTGATTTCCACCTTTCTTGACCACTCAAAGAAGCTTTAAGGGGAAAAAGATTGTCATGTGATGATGATGTGAAAGCTGCGATGCATCAGTGGCTACACGCTTAACCAAAACCATGTTTTGCTAATGGTATTAAATAGTTGGTAGGACACTGGAAAAATGCATCGGAAGGTGACTAGAAAAGTGATGCCATTTCTTTTTGAAATTCTTAATAAATAGATTTAAGAAAGTGCGGAAATTTTTTGAAGAACCCTCGTATGTATAGGTGCTTGGGTGGCAATCACGCCATTGGGTGGTGCACGTGTAGGTTGTTGTGCAGGAACTCCAGTGGTCTGCACTAGGCTCTGATTGGTTCCTGAATTCACAAATGTTTTGTCTTAATAGGCCCCAGTTCCCACAGACACACCTGGGCAAAGCATTCATGAAAGAGTGGAGACTGTTACAGCCGCCCATACCAATCAAATACACATAGTTCTGGAATGGGGTGTCCAACAGGTGGTCATATAGTGTATATTCCTTTCTCATTTCCAAAGTAAAACATTACTACATCTGTTTGGTATAGATCGATATGGACGTTATTTAACATATTTGCGATAAATTGGAGCACTGTGTAGGAGCCAGACCTTAAATTAAATCCCTGCAGTTATATTCCAAAGTCTGTTGTAATGTATTTCCACTGGGGGAAGGAGGATTTATATTAATGATAATGGTGCCAGTGGTGTACTTTTCCACTTTGAAGGGTTACATGGCAAAACCTACACAGAGACACAGAACAAATGTGATATGTGACTGTACGCTGACTGTCCTTCAATTGTTTGTTTATGCAGCACTGAAAAGTCCTCAACGTGAGAACAAAGAGTCAGAGTACACTCACGGCATAATGAGAGAATATTGTGCCCTCGTTGACTGGCATTTGTACAATAAATAAAAAAAAACCCTGTGATTAAAACAGATCAGTCACGATTTATTTGAGCACATCGCTCATGCACGGCACATGGACGTGCTCGTTCTGTACACACAATTCTGACTCAAACCCAGCTGATTCTGTTGTGGTAGATTCTAGGGAAGTGGGTACCGAGTAGATCCCCCATGAATATTTTAGCAGCTGAAATACGGAGGAATCGTTGCAGCGCCGACCGCAAGAAAAGAGAAGAAAAAATCACGACTACCCGTTACTGACCCGACTCAGTTGCCTAGCAACTCCAGTTGCCAACGAATGTGGCAGGGATGCTGATGATCGTAGAGGGGATTCGAGTCGTGAGTCGTGCTGAGGAGGGGGGGGGGTGCTGGGTGAAAGCTCTAGCTCCGCCTGTACTGTGCTTTTTTTAGTAACACGTAAAGCGCTCCTGGGACTTCAGGGGTGAGGATAATTATAGTAACGACATCTTCTTTTAATCAGTGTCAGCTTTTATAGTAACACTTAGAGTAAGGCTATTTTTAATCTCTTAATTTATAGTTTTATTAAGCCATAGAGATTCAAACATGAATGCACAGGTTTCATTGTATTTCATTAATTGAAAAGAAATGAAAATGTCGGAGATTTATGATATAAGATTTATGCATTTTCCCCCATTTTCTCCCAATTTAGCATAGTCAATTTGTCTTCCGCTTGCTGCTCATGCCTCATCCAACCCGCGCCTCTCTATCTGCTATATCAGGGTCCTTACACAGCGTTTGAAGCCCCCACCCACATAGTCCGGTCATCCCGTCCTAGCAGAAACATGTCTGCTGCAGGCACTGCCAATTATGCCCGCTAGATGGCACCCAGCCGACCAGTGGCAACGCCGAGTTTCAAACTGAGGAGTTCAGAATCCCGGTGCTGGTGAGCTAGCGGAATATCCCGCTGCGCCTCCTGGGCGCCGTCGGAGTTGTTCAACTGATTTTAAAGAGAGACTTATTAGCATTTACACATGCAACGATCAGCTGATAGCACCACTGGGGATTCAAACCCTGGATTCCAGCAGTAGCTGGGCCACCCACGCGCCCAAATCTATAAGTAATGTATTCAATCGGATTAATTAATAGCAACGGATGAGGCTGAAAGACCAGAACTGAATCATTAAAAAGGGTGTCAAGGGGCGCCCAGGTGGCACAGCGAGATATTCCGCTAGCACACCAGCGCAGAGATTCTGAACTCCCCAGTTCGAAACTTGGTGTTGCCACCGGTCAGCTAGGCGCCATCTAGCGGGCATAATTGGCAGTGTCTGCAGGGAGGGATGACCGGACTATGTGGGCGGGGTCTTTAAATGTTGTGTAAGGACCCTGATTGGCGGATAGAGGCGCCTGTGCAGATTACATGGGTGGAAAAGGGTTCCATTAAGGGCTGTGCAAGGGTCGGAGGAGGCGTGAGCAGCAATATACCCAACTCAACTGCAAAAATACGGGGATCTCTAGCAGCAGAAGACAAATTGACTACTCTAAATTGGAAGAAAAATGCAAAAAATATAATAAAAAAAGGGTGTCCAGATACTTTTGACACAGAGTGCAGAGACTAATAATATGTTTCATATACTGTACGAAGAATTGAAAGACCTTTTCACGACACCTTATTGTTTCTATTACAGAATACCAAGTAATTATCAGCTGTTACTATTTTAAACTGTTCCAGATCGTTCGAACACAAAGCTAACGAGTCCGAATCCGTCTCGTTCAAAAGCAGCTGTGAGTGGGCGCTTTGATATTTCAGGGCCGATTCGACCACCATTCCTCCAGCTGCCTTTGTTTTCTCTATCTGTACGTTTTCTTCTGCCAGTCACGCACCCTCTCTAGCGCTCAAAGAAACCTGGTGTGAGCATGGCCTTGCATAATCCATCAACCCACCATGCTATTTTTGGCTCGTCTTACATGAAGAGTCTCGAGATGGACATTTTTGTAGACAGAAGGTCATTCCAAAAAAGGTTCACGAAGCTGCCAGAGAGGCGGATTATAATACAGTGTATAAAGCGAATCAAGGTTGGTAGGTTCATTCGTAGTAGAGCTGGAGAGAAAGGGAGATGCAAAAAGTGGGATGCAGTTTCTTCCCCACCTTGGGTAGCAACAGGCTCGGTGACGTGGAGGATCGATCAGGGTCCTTGCTGCTATTTTTTTTTCTCCGGCGACGCAGCGAGCTAAATATAGCAGCAGAGAGGGATCCCCGTCTCCCTGGCCCAGCCCACTACGCTGCGCTCTGGTGCAGTGTGCCACAATTAAAGTGCTGATCTGCAAAAGCTGTGCTGTATAGGAACACATACGGACGAGGAGCAGAACAAAAGCGGCGCTGGGGAGGAGAGTATCGATTGTGATTTAAATAGACACATACTGATGTTTTTTTAGTGCTACAGAACAGCAAAATGTGCCGTTTATCAGCAATACAACTAGAAAACAAGCTGCAATGGATTTGCACTGTGCCCATAAAAGCTACTAGGGATGAAACACATCTAACATATGAAGGGAGAGGATGCAATTGCACCCATGCCAGAATTTTCTATTTATAATTTACACTATGTGTACATATGTACACTATTTGGCCAATTACATGTGGAGGTCCGGGCATGAGATTGTTTATACGATCTTTGGAAAAAAGTATTGGGACACCTGCGCCCCTGTACACCCAGCAAGCTCTATAAAGACATGAATAAAAGCTTTGTTTAAAGCTTGGCTCCTTAAACCATTCCTGAAGCATTCTTGCTTTGTGGCAGGGCGCATCATCCTGCTGAAAGAGGCCACAGCCATCAGGGAATACCGTTACCATTAAAGGGTATACATGGTCTGCAACAATACTTAGGTAGGTGGTACGTGTCAAAGTAACATCCACATGGATGGCAGGACCCAAGGTTTCCCAGCAGAACATTGCCCAAAGCATCACACTGCCTCCACCGGCTTGCCTTCTTCCCATAGTGCATCCTGGTGCCATGTGTTCCCCAGGTAACGGATGCACACGCACCAGGCCATCCACGTGATATAAAAGAAAACATGATGTATTAGACCAGACCACCTTCTTCATTGCTCCGTGGTCCAGTTCCAATGTTCACGTGCCCATTGTTGGTGCTTTTGGCGGTGGACAGGGGTCAGCATGGGCTATGCAGCCCCATACACAACAAACTGTGATGCACTGTGTATTCTGACACCTTTCTGTCAGAACCAGCATTAACTTCTTCAGCAATTTGAGCTACAGTAGCTCGTCTGTTGGATCGGACCACACGGGCCAGCCTTCGCTCCCCACGTGCATCAATGAGCCTTGGCCACCCATGACCCTGACTGTTCCTTCCTTGGACCACTTTTGATAGATACTGACCACTGCAGACCGGGAACACACCACAAGAGCTGCAGTTTTGGAGATGCTCTGACCCAGTCGTCTAGCCATCACAATTTGGCCCTCGTCAAACTCGCTCAAATCCTCACACTCGCCCATTTTTCCTGCCTCTAACACATCAACTTTGAGGATAGAACAGGTGCCGTGTTGAAGAGATAATCAGTGTTATTCAATTCCTCTGTCAGTGGTCATAATGGTATGCCCGGTTGGTATATATATACACTATATGGCCAAAAGTATTGGGACACCTAAACCATACACAGAAGGGTTTGTTGGTCTTTATGCTTATTATATCTGCTGCATTCAATATGAAGTGATTAAAATGCCTGTGTTCTAAATCAAACATCATAATGACAATATAAAAATGTGTGTGTGTGTGTGTGTGTGTGTGTGTGTGTTATTACACCCTTACAAATCACAGCAGGGGAATTGTTTTAATCAATTCAAACCACAAGCCATAATTAGTGGTAATATTCACCGGCACAATATAACATGATCACATGTTCCTGTTGCTGTTCTACAAGCTAATATTTAACAACACTGGGGACTTGAGTTCTTTCCAGACTCAGCGGAGGAAACTAAACAAACTAAAGCCGGTTCAAACAGGCAGTCTGTTTCATAATGGAAAGGTTTGTCCTAGAACAGCACATTAGAAAGATGGATGGATGGATGGATGGATGGATGGATGGATGGATGGATGGATGGATGGATAGATAGATAGATAGATAGATAGATAGATAGATAGATAGATAGATACTTTATTGATGCCAGAGGAAATCAGAGTGCAGCTCGTAAGCAATCTGAAACGTATAGATATGTGAAATGGTTTCCAACTTGGGCGGGCAGCGTGGGCAAAAAAAAGCTAAGATGCTTTTTAAAAACCAATAGGCAGAAATGTATTGACACTACAAATAAAAAAACTCATAAAAATGATAGAATAAATGAAAGCTACAATACACAGCACAGCCTACCTTAACGGATATGTAAATACTCGTCCGTGTTTTGACACCAGTACAACCCACACACGTCCACAGAATCGGTTGGGAGTCTTTATAGTTGCTGAGTTTATAAAGAAAAAAAGAAAACTGTGTATAGACAAATAAACTTTACTGGTTTGTTCTTTTGAGGCGCAGCACAGACTACACAGAGATGATCATGTGTGTAGAGAAGCACACTTTTCCATTGATTATGGAATCACTCAATACATAAACATATACATCAAACATTGTCTGTTACACTAACTTAATTATGATGCCGTATGATTGCTAGGACCGCCTGATATTGCATACGCTATGTCCATTATCCATTCTTAAGGTATTATGCAGCTGGCACTGTGCATACAGACAGGCAGTGTCATCTGCCAAACTGCATCAATGGCATCTCGCCATCTTTTTCTTTCTAAAATGTTCAATCGCTAAACACAGCAAAGTGCATACTTCACAGGAAGCGGTACTTGAATCAGTTATGGCCTTATAATGTGTAAAGCCCCATTACTGTATGCAGAGGAGCAAACCCATACCATGATGCTCCAACTTCCATACGTCACTTAGGGTTTGGTGTTCTTGGAACATATGAGCAACTTTTCATCATTCATCATTAAATTAATGACAAATTTGGACAAGAGGAAAACAGTTCCTTAAGAGGCCAGGCTACTAAACATAATGATTCCAGAACTGTCTCTAGTCTAGACGTAAGTCCTCCAAACCCTATAAAGCCTATAAAGACTTAAATCATTTCTCTATGTTGTTGATGTCTCTACTATTAGTCCAGCTTCTGAAAAACAACTTCCAGGCCTGGACGATCAAGACAGCGTGTATCCGACTCCCTGCTGTTCTCAGAGCCAGAAAAGCTAGCACCTGTGTTTATGCACTGCATGTAGTACACACTCATACACACACTCACGCACACACTTACTGATGGACTCTAGTTTCGCAGAGGCACCACGACTAAGCTGGATGACTCATTGGAGGGTCTTTCCTGTTTCCCTCGGCCTGATGACTGTATTCTGACATAACTATGAACATGACACACTTTCAGCACTTTCTAAACCGCAAGTTACTCATCTTCAGGGCTGCAGTGGGTCCGGAGCTACTTGAAAACACTGGGTGCCAATCCAGCCACACGTCACGATTTATTTACTTATTTAAAGCAAGGGGCAATTAAAGTAGTCTTTTGTTACTGTCAAACAATTTATTCAAAGAATTTGATCAATCGTTCTGACAAGCAGTTTAAAAGTATTTGGACACCCACCCCTTTCTTCTACATGTCGTTGATCAACATTCTATCCAAAATCCTGCGCATTACTGTAGAGTTAATATGGAGTACAGGCTGCTATAACAGTCTACACACTTATGGGAAAGCTTTGGAGCAAAGACTGCAGAGATTCAACTTTATCTGGCCCCAAGAGGTTTAGTATTAGCCCTGGCTCATGGTCTAAACTGGGATTTATCCCAAATGTCTAGTAGAAGGTTATGGTCAAGGCTCTGTGTGGGTCAGTCAAGTTCTTTATATTGTTTTTTTGGGCCACCACAAAGTCGGAAGCACTTTAATTAGAATGTTATTAAAATTCCCTACACTAGAGCCAAGAAGCTCAGTCCAAAACACCAAAACCAGTCCCAGTCCTAGTCGTGTCATCTGCCAAACTGCTTCAATGGCCACTCACCATCTTTCCATTGCTTCAATGTCTAATGGTGGTGTGGGTTACCCATGTATGCCATTGTGCTTGCTGATATTAGGTGTGCATTGTTGCTTGGCCATGTGACCACATTCTGAACTCATGATGAGCAGTTCTTGTGTCAGGGTTGCCTCCAGAAGCCGAGAGAAAGTGGGTGCTGCATTTACAGACAGACATTAAATACTTAATGACGCTACTAGCAGGGCATCATTGGCAAATTCACTTGCTGGTAAGCTCTTATATGTTTTAAATAAAGTTTTGTCTATGGAACTAGCATGGCTGTGTGTATAAATGCAATGAACTTATTATCAGCCTTGTATTTGAAGTTTGGCACTACGTCCACATGTTGCTATTTTAAACTGTTTATAACATCATACGCCAAACTGCTGCCCTGGTATTCAATAACAGGAGAGCTGTGACGCTGCTTAATGATGCAACTTCGCTCATTCGTGTTCGGTGTTGCAACTTGTGTTCCTGTTTGTAATGTGTTCATTCCACCAGCAGTAATCCTCTATGTTAGCCAAACCTGTTAGAACTGCCCTCTGCTGTCTCGTTCTGGATTGATTTATGGGCTTTTAGTTGCATAAACTGCACCGAGGGGGACTTTAGAAAAGTAGTGCATGTGAGGCCAGTGTGGACACAGACATCATCATCGCAGAGACCCTGTGGTGAGCCTCGGCGAGGTCCGAGCTCCGGTTCCACCTGACAAAACATGACAGAGTAAACCCAACTCTAACCCAAATATAAAGGAATGCTTTTGATTTTGGGATAAACATTTTATATATATCCAGCTAAAAACTAAGCTCAAATATAATTCCGATATTAATGCAGCCTGACGGGTGCGGTGCGAGCTGTTACTCCAAAAACCCAGTGCACATGAAATCTTTGTGTACTTTGACTATGACCAATTCTCTCAATTCTTTACTTACTTCCTCCCATTTTCACCCAATCCAGTCGTGCCCAGTTGGAGCATATCTCTCTTTCGTCACTGCTGCCACCCCCATGCCAATCGAAGAGGGCTAAGGCGCTCACACACCCCCTTAGACACGTGTGCAGCCACCGATTGCTTCTTTTCCCCAGGGTGCAGTATAGGCAGAAGCCTATATTTACATATAATACAGCCGGCCCACCATAAATTCTGCATCAGTGGAGTACAACGATGGATATGTTTTGACTTTATTTTTGGGACAACGATAGACAACCTGCTCATTTGTGTTAAATGTTTCTGACAGACACTAGGCTTTTCCCTGTGTTTAAAAACTGTAAATTCAAACAGCAGCCACCCCTTTAAGATTTGGGGTTTATTTTCTAACAGAAATCTTTCATGGAGAGGTAAAACATCACTTTAACACCGACGAACAACCCAAGCCTATTAAAAGTCTTTTCTAAATATAATGTTCTGCTCAGGCAGTTAATTATCCTTTTAATAGCGACAAAGGTGTGAAGCGCTATAAGTGTGGATAGACAATCCCTCATGGCATCACACAAACCAAGGGTGTGATTTTTTCACAACTGCAGATGAGGCAAGTGGAAAAAAGGAGTGTGACTTCTGTTTTTATCAAACTACATAACTACATAGGTCGAACAATACATATTTGGTGTCTGGGGTTTTGTTTTTAGCTTATAGATGCAAATTTGGGACCTCTATTAGTGTTACATACTGTTATTTATTAACATGGACCAACATTTGTTGCATATTCGGTTTTTTATCATTATCAGTAAATTATCTGCTATCATTTCACACAGGCGTCTGTTTCATGTAGGAAATGTGACTTTAGATCTTGAACTCCAGATCATTGTGGCAGGACCTTAAATGGGCAGTTCATGCTCAAAATCCCTCTAATTTGGCTGATTAAAGCATTATTTCTTGCTAAACTAGGCATATCTATGAAGCATAGTGAAGGGCAGTATGCAGTACAGTATGTCACTGCTTAACTGTCTCAGGCTTTTAAAAGCTTCTTTATTTAATTAAGCATTGAATTTATAACAGAATTAAGATATTTTAAAGTAGATTGACAAAGTAGAGGTATTTCATCTGACCCAAATTACACAAGTAAGTGAACATGAGAGTGTTTTACAAACAAGAAACTGTATGAAATGGCTTAACTTAAATGAAATGTTGTGGCTTAAATGTGAGGGAATGTTATGAGGGGATGTTATAAAAATACAATATACTGTGGGTTATTAGTTTAGTGTTGGCTTAGGCAATTATACTGTAAGACTATGTTGTATAATAAATGCAGAAATCTAGGCAACTCCAAAGGGTTCACAAACATTCCTTACCAGTGAAAGCCAACATTCAAACAAGCCCATATCCCCACCTAATGGTCACAAAATGTAAGACGTTCTTCACTTTGTTAGATTCCTGATCTGATCTGAGATCAGGAATGTTCTTACAATAAATTAAGTTTAATATTTTAATGTACTTTGAATCTAATCTGTTTAAATAAAACCAGTACAATTATGTGTTTTTGTAAAAATTAGCTCATCGACACACTCCAAAAAGTGTGAAACAGTGGCAATTTAACACAAGACATGTTCAAACAACACAGTGGGATATTCTACTAGCACACCAGCCCCATTGCTTAATTATGTATATCACAGAATGTTGTAGATAGTAAACAAGCCTACGTTTGACAGTGTTTGACAGTGACATCCTTCAGTTTTCACTCATGCCTGTGTAAATGCATGTGCAAATGGATTCACATGTACTAATAACTTACATCTGGCACATTGTAGTGATCACACCCACAAACCCTCTTCAGAAATAATGGTCAAGTGACTAAAAAACAAACCCGATGACACTGCTGAAGACAACTGTAGGAAAGTAAGGGAAAATATCGAGGCTCACTTACTTAGCAAGTTTCATTTCTATCTGCTGCCGGATCTCCTGCCGCTCCTGGTCACTTCGCACTGGGAAAATGTTCCTGTCCTCCAGTTCCTGCTTGCTGGGTCTGTTCCGCAGCTTTACGGCCAGCAGCTCCTTTCTTATCCGCCGTGGTAGTGTCCCTGCAACACACACACATGCACGAACACACACACTCATACAAATTAACTGATGGTGTCAGGTAACCGACCTGACCACCAGTGACCCAACGGTGCATTCAGAACCTCTGTGAGGAAGTGAGTCAATTTAAAAGACTCTTTCCTAATTAAGTATATTAAAATGATGAATTAATCATAAATGATTCACAATCCAGGCTGAGAGAAGTATGTGAACCCTTGTATGTATATCAGTGCTAAAACCTTATTTAGTAGCAACATACTGTATCTGGCAGAATCTAGGAGGCCAACAAACTTGCAAAATACATTTTATTACATTTTTTTCTTTGATTTGTGAAACAATTTAAATTACTCTGTGTAAAATGTTGTGTTATATAAATACATTTGTCCTGCCTATATAGTTGCAGATCCATTTTGGCATTCATTACATGAACAGACCTCTGCAAGTCACGCTAAAGCATTTTAGTTGGGTTAAGCTCTAAATTCCGATTTGGCCCCTCCAAAAAAAACAGTGGTTTCTTATTTAAGTAAAAAATACAAAAACAAAAAATACAAACTGCTCTGTTGGTAATGTACTCATGTTTTTTGCTTTATTTTCTATTTACATTTGTGGCATTTAGCAAACGCTTTTTACCCAAAGTGACTTACAAATATGACTAAATACAATTTGAGCTATTGAGGGTCAGGGGCCTTGCTCAGGGACCCAACAAATTTCAAATTCGGTTGTTGAAACACATCCTAGACATCCTTTACCAGAACTCCCAGGATATGGTGCTCAAGTGGGGCCGTGGTAAATTGTGGTAGTCCACTACCGCTGGGATCCAAGGTTCAAATACCTAGTAATACTATCAACCAGTCGGGCGTCAACATTCATACATGACTGGGGCATGGGGAATGTGGCCGAGGCCTCGCAGTGAATTGGCGTTCTGTCCGGGGTGTATTACTGCATTGCCCCCTATGATTCCCGGGGTTAAATACATGAAAATGAAATTAAATGTATCCTTGATGATTGCAAGCTGTCCATGATAAGATTCAGCTTAGCAGCCCCTAACAGTGACACTCACTCCACCATGCTTCACAGTTTGGATACATGGTTGGTCTGCAGTAGGAATAGTGTTTTGCATTTAAGCCAGAGAATGGTGGTCCCAGAAACACTGTGGTACATTTAGGTAGTCTTTGGCATACCGGACACATACAGCAATGCTTTTGGAAAGCAGGTCTTTTGCTGTGATGTTATTTTTATGAATGATTTTTAACTTTATCTTATAACGAACATGTAAATAGATATTTTTTGGGACAGGACACAGGACAAAATGTTCTGCTTTTGTGGAAAATTTTTATTAATGTGCACTGTTTTAAAAAATGTCTTTGTTTTGCAATGTTCTCTAAATTTATTCTGATCAGTGCATGGTTCAGATAGAGAGAGGATAAAAGCTCATGGGTTACAAAATCAGTGGGTTCAATGAAGATGTGAAGTACACTTCAAATGTGCTTGTGTATTATTAAAGTTCAGACTGCACTGTATGAATGACCCATTTAAAAAGCAATATTTTCTTGTATTTGTACTGTAACATTAGGATTTAATTTTTATCATCGCATTATTCAGGAATACACTGGACAGGACGGCAGCCAGCCATGTGCTCCCAGTCCCCTGGACAATGGACCAATCAATTGCAACCAAAACTCATACATAGCCAATCAATTTGTATGTAGATGGACAACCACCCGCTGGAGATTAGAACACTGGATCCCACTGCACCACCTGAGTGCCTACATTTATATATGCCACACATACAGACAAAACACAGGTGGAACATACCCGAGATGACGGATTCATTCCAGCTCTCCTGATCACTGTAGTATTCATCCAGGTCCATATTTTCCTTGTTCTCCTCCGCCTCCTTCTTGCTCTCCATCTCCCCACCCTGATGCTCGCTGTCCAGACTGGAGGTGCGAGACGTGTGTCCGTCTAATCGCCACTTCGGAGATGCACGTACCTCTTTGCCATGGAAACTGAATGTACACAAAGAAACGAACTCTTTTGAATGAAACTCCACTATTGAGACATATCCAGTCAACATGTTTAGATGCAGCTGTTTCTTACAATCAGTGAATCACTGGGTTCTTTATAAACAGATGTTTTATACTGGAGTTACGTAACTTGTGTACTGACATACAAGCCAGCCATCTGGCAGATATAATATTGTGATAATCACACCATACACACCGTAAAAGATTTGCAAACAATTAAAACAATTTTTCATGACCCTCATCGGAGAAACCTGGTAGCTTGCTAGCCACGCCTTACAAAATACAATAAAAATTCAGAAGGTTAGTAGGTTCATTTAACGGATTCTTATTTTGGTCAATTTTGCAGTAATCAAGCACTTGAGTAACGCAGCATATCTTATACGCTAGCCCACCACACCAAAGTTTCGAGTCTTGGATTTTCCACTGGCTTACTTGAATTTGCTGTGTTTAAGGGAGGGAAGTCAGGATGGGGTATAACCTCCTTCTATTAATGCATCAGCACAAGTGACTGAAGGGGACAGAGAGGGTCGTATGGTCCTCTGTACTTGCTTAGAGTCTCTGGCTGGAGTAAAGATGCCTCCATTGGCCTAACACAGGTCAGAGAAGTCCGAAGTCCTGTGCCAGGCTGCAGTCCTCCTCAGCCAGCATGGGTGTCGTGCAGCCGGCAGAGGTCGCACAGAGAAATTGCATTATTTTAATTACACCAATCCAAAAATACTGAAGAATAGATTTAAAGTTCAAAATAAAAAAACAAACACAACAGAGTTTAAGGTATAAATTAGAGGGGTTTCAGCCACACCCATTGCTAACAAGTCCCTGCAGATGCCTGAAACTGTGGATACACTTAAGAAAGAGATAACTACCAGAGCCGTGGTAGCCTAGTAGCTAAAGAACTGGACTAATAATGAAAAGGTTATTTGGTGATATTATCTGCTCTGACATTCTGTACACCGAACATCTAACCTGTCCTGCCGGTGTTTGGTGGCCAGTGCTCTGTGCAGTTCCTCAATGATGCAGGTATGTGGTAGAGGCAGATGCAGATGCATGTTCAAGTGTGGAGATCCAGTCGGGGTAGATATCCGGCCTCTCAGGGCATCTTTGGGGAGAGTGAAGTTTCTGGGAAGGGTAGCTGGAGCTGGTCTCATCTGATTGGGATGTGAACCTGAATTAGAGAGGAAGCTGCATTAAGCATTAAAGTTCCAGCAGCCATGGATAACTGTAATGTTAAATAATGACCAGGTCTGTAACGATGATGTGGTACTGACTGTCCAGGCTGCCCAGTCTGGGCAGAAGCTTTGCTGGTGCTTTAGGAGGAGGAGGAGTGTGCACTTCTCTTATCGGCGGCTCCGTTTTCATATCCTCTATGATCCGGACAGCTTCAGCAGGAGGAGTGCTGTCCTTGCTGGGGAGCTCAAAGGTAGAGTTCTCTTCATCCTCTGCTTCCTCTTCATCTTCCTCGTTGTGACTCTGCTCCTCTGCAGTCTCTGTGTATTCTGTAGCATCTTGTACTGCAAACAGAACCAAAGGCAAAATCTAAGGATCTTGTGAGGATCTTTTATGCCATCTAGTGGTGCAAGGAGAAGTTCTTCTTCCAAACAATAATTTGTATTTACAAACATGAATGTGATTAAACGCTTGCATTGAATATTCACATCTGATATACAGGGGTTGGACAAAATAACTGAAACACCTGGTTTTAGACCACAATAATTTATTAGTATGGTGTAGGGCCTGCCTCCTTTTGCGGCCAATACAGCGTCAATTCGTCTTGGAAATGACATATACAAGTCCTGCACAGTGGTCAGAGGGATTTTAAGCCATTCTTCTTGCAGGATAGTGGCCAGGTCACTACGTGATGCTGTTGGAGGAAAACGTTTCCTGACTCGCTTCTCCAAAACACCCCAAAGTGGCTCAATAATATTTAGATCTGGTGACTGTGCAGGCCATGGGAGATGTTCAACTTCACTTTCATGTTCATCAAACCAATCTTTCACCAGTCTTGCTGTGTGTATTGGTGCATTGTCATCCTGATACACGGCACCGCCATTGGATGCACATGGTCCTCCAGAATGGTTCGGTAGTCCTTGGCAGTGACGCGCCCATCTAGCACAAGTATTGGGCCAAGGGAATGCCATGATATGGCAGCCCAAACCATCACTGATCCACCCCCATGCTTCACTCTGGGCATGCAACAGTCTGGGTGGTACGCTTCTTTGGGGCTTCTCCACACCGTAACTCTCCCGGATGTGGGGAAAACAGTAAAGGTGGACTCATCAGAGAACAATACATGTTTCACATTGTCCACAGCCCAAGATTTGCGCTCCTTGCACCATTGAAACCGACGTTTGGCATTGGCACGAGTGACCAAAGGTTTGGCTATAGCAGCCCGGCCGTGTATATTGACCCTGTGGAGCTCCCGACGGACAGTTCTGGTGGAAACAGGAGAGTTGAGGTGCACATTTAATTCTGCCGTGATTTGGGCAGCCGTGGTTTTATGTTTTTTGGATACAATCCGGGTTAGCACCCGAACATCCCTTTCAGACAGCTTCCTCTTGCGTCCACAGTTAATCCTGTTGGATGTGGTTTGTCCTTCTTGGTGGTATGCTGACATTACCCTGGATACCGTGGCTCTTGATACATCACAAAGACTTGCTGTCTTGGTCACAGATGCGCCAGCAAGACGTGCACCAACAATTTGTCCTCTTTTGAACTCTGGTATGTCACCCATAATGTTGTGTGCATTGCAATATTTTGAGCAAAACTGTGCTCTTACCCTGCTAATTGAACCTTCACACTCTGCTCTTACTGGTGCAATGTGCAATTAATGAAGATTGGCCACCAGACTGGTCCAATTTAGCCATGAAACCTCCCACACTAAAATGACAGGTGTTTCAGTTATTTTGTCCAACCCCTGTATATTGTCAGTACAATAAAGTAACAATAAAGCACCTGTTATACACCGATCAGCCATAACATTAAAACCCCCTCACTGTCCATTTTATCAGCTCCACTTACCATATAGAAGCACTTTGCAGTTCTACAATTACTGACTGTAGTCCATCTGTTTCTCTAAATGCTTTGTTAGCCCCCTTTGATGCTGTTCTTCAATGGTCAGGACCCCCACAGGACCACCACAGAGCAGGTATTATTTAGGTGGTGGATCATTCTCAGCACTGCAGTGACACTGACATGGTGGTGGTGTGTTAGTGTGTGTTGTGCTGGCATGAGTGGATAAGACACAGCAGTGCTGCTGGAGTTTTTAAACACCTCACTGTCACTGCTGGACTGAGAATAGTCCACCAACCAAAAATACATCCAGCCAACAGCGCCCCGTGGGCAGCGTCCTGTGACCACTGATGAAGGTCTAGAAGATGATGACCAACTCAAACAGCAGCAATAGATGAGCGATCGTCTCTGACTTTACATCCACAAGGTGGACCAACTAGGTAGGAGTGTCGAATAGAGTGGACAGTGAGTGGACACGATATTTAAAAACTCCAGCAGCCCTGCTGTGTCTGATCCACTCATACCAGCACAACACACACTAACACACCACCACCATGTCAGTGTCCCTGCAGTGCTGAGAATGATCCACCACCTAAATAATACCTGCTCTGTGGTGGTCCTGATCATTGAAGAACAGGGTGAAAGCAGGCTATTGTAGAACTACAAAGTGCTTCTATATGGTAAGTCGAGCTAATAAAATGAACAGTGACGGTAGAAACAAGGAGGTGGTTTTAATGTATATTGTCAGTTCTTGTCTATAGTAGACTTGCCTGTGGATGGATTGTCCTCATCAGACCCCAGGTCCTCTGTGTTGCTGGCCAGCGGCGCCATGACCTCATTCTCTCTCTCCTCGCCGTCCGAATACTCCTGAGTCTGCATCTCTGGCTCCTCCGAGTCCCACCCACATGCCAGGCCAGATCCTAAAACACAGTAAAAGAGTGTCGTTTGTACCTCAATGGTTCAACCTGCATGTGAGCAATACATTTTTTTTGTATTTCTGTACCCAACAGGGGAATAAGTGATTGTCGAGTGACATATTAATTTATAAATATTAGGTTGGTACTTTTCTGTTACATGGCGGCTGCTCAAGGAGTTCAACAATTTTCCCGAGGTCACCACTTATGTATGATATTGAATTTCCTATTCACACAGTACTGTTAAGCAAAAACTGCTAGGACATGGAAGGTTGCCATTTCACTCTTTAAAGACCTCGTCACGACTCCCTCAATGGTTGTACATTGTGAAACAACATGGCCTCAGCTCTCTGTATGGCATGTGCTAGATCAGCAGGTAGTAATGGGCACAGTAATGCTGGCGCAGGAAGGAGAGTGACTTACCTGTGTCCGTCTCTGCTAGGCTCTTTCTCACCAATTCATCACGGCCCTGCCTTGCTGCTACTTTCCTCTCCAGCCCTGCAGAGGACATCACACCGGGTCACATAATACATGGCAATGGATACACATTAAATGGGGAGGTAAAACTTGAAACGAATAGTCAAACCAATTGCTTACATGGGGTGAAGGTGTGAAAGAAAGCCAGTTGCCTTCTTAGAACTATACCTTAACCCAAATAAACACCTCTGGTATGAACTGGAACGTCTATTATGAGCCAGGCTTTTTTATCCAACGTCAGTGCCAGGCCTCACAAATGCACTTTTGACTAAATAGGCACAAATTCTCAAAGACACACTCCCAAAGACTAATACCCATGATTCAGGCATTCAAAGTCCAACAAGCTCTTCACTTTCCAAATACATTTGGTCAACTAATTTACAACCCCAAATCAGAAAAGGTTGGGACAGTATGGAAAATGCAAATAAAATAAAAATGCAGTGTTCCTTACATTTACTTTGATGTTTATTTGATTGCAGACCATTTGAACTCAAGATATTTCACGTTTTATCTGCTCAACTTCATTTCATTTATTAATAAACATCCATTCCTGCATTTCAGGCCTGCAACACATTCCAAAAAATAGTTGGAACGGAGGCAATTTAGGGCTAGTAATGGGGTAAAAAAACTAAATAATGATGTGATTCCAAACAGGTGATGTCAACAGGTGATTGTAATCATGGTTTGGTACAAAAGCAGCATCCAGGAAAGGCTGAGTCTTTGATGAGCAAAGATGATCAGAGGATCATATATAAATATTTGAAATATTTCAAAACAATGTAGCTCAAAGAAAGATTGGAAGGGATTTGCATATTTCCCCCTATACAGTGCATATTATCATTAAACGATTCAAGGAATCTGGAGGAATTTCAGTGCATAAAGGCCAAGGGCGCAAGCTTAAGCTGAACATACGTGATCTTTGATCCCTCAGACGGCACTGCATCAAGAACGGCCACTCAACAATAGCTGATATAACCACATGGGCAAGAGATTACTTTGGCAAACCTTTGTCAAGCACTACAAACAGAGTTAGTAGAAGAGGGTACGGGTACTGGACTGGCCTGCCTGCAGTCCTGAACTGTCCCCAGTAGAGAATGTGTGGAGAAGTTTGAAATGAAAAATGCGACAACGACGACCCCGTACTGTTGCACATCTTAAGACGTGTTTGCAGGAAGAATAGGACAAAATAAAAGCTGAAACACTAAATCACTTGGTCTCCTCTGTGCCAAAACATCCTTTAAGTGTGGTGAAAAGAAATGGCAACATTACAAAGTGGTAAATGCTTTACTGTCCCAACTTTTTTTGGATTACGTTGCAGGTCTGAAATGCAGGAATGGCTGTTTATTAATAAATGAAATGAAGCTGACCAGATAAAACATGAAACATCTCAGGTTCATCCTGTCTGCAATCAAATAAAAGTCAAAGCAAATGTAAGAAACTCTGTGTTTTTTTTATATTTGCATTATCCATGCTGTCCCAACTTTTTCTGATTTGGGGTTGTACATTTTTGTCACCTGCAGCCCTCACCTGTGGAGCCTGGTTTTAATTTCTCATTTTTCTTTTTCCTCCACTTCCAGGGTTTGAAGATGCGTCCCAGGCTCGCCAGCTTGCTGTTGCGCCGGATGGGAGGAGTTCGGACCCCCGTCACTAAGCAACCGGAATGAAGTGTTCTAGGCTGCTCCATAACATCTAGAAAACAGAGGAAGAGGAAAACATCCAGGCCGTTTAGACTCGGTATTAACATCTCGGCTGACCCGATTACAATGGACAGCATTGTGAAAGTCTGCAAGCGCTGTAAAGGCCTGGTTGAGCGAGAGGCTTGTCGTTCACAGTGCTGACCACGTCCGCTTAGGTCATAATCGGGGTTTAGGAATTTTTTTGGGGTTAACCTGGCACACATTCCTATTTACTCTGTTAAAAGGCATCATATTTTTCCAACTTTATAAACATACAATTAGAATCGATGTGAATTTTAAAGGGAAAAAGAGAAAATCACACTGACAGCCTATTGACTACTTTGGTCCCAGGTCAGACCAAATTGATGAAAATAGGGCTTCATACTTAAAGGCTTGTCAGCTTGAACTGTGTCTCCTATAAAAGAAAAAAACATGGTAAGTGGAGAACAGCATTTCAGAAGCAGGCGATAATTGAATCCCAGGATCCACCAGTGAATAAGATAAATATTCTCTAGCAGGGAGGATCACAAATGGGTCGTCTCCCTACGGCGACAGATTTGTTGTAGTTAACCATTCTACAAGAGTAATTTTATAAAATTACAGCATCTCTACATCAAAGCCCACTTGCAGGAAATCATTTGATTTATCCTGGTCTGGGTCGCGATGGGTCCGTAAGACCCTGGACAGGACGGCAATCCATCACAGAGCTTCGGCCACGTCTGTGTAGACGCCCAGCCACCCAACAGCAATGCTAAGATTCAAACCCACATCTCAGTGTTGGTGAGCTAGTGTAATAGGGCGCTGCACCACCCGAGCGCTACAGAAATAAAGATCCAGGTGGAAAACAGATGTGAACTGTCTAGCCATTCAAAGACAGGCTGCAACTTGGAGACTGGAGCTCTTGTTGCACTATTGTCTCAAAATTTGTCTCACATTGGCAGCAACAGTTGTATTTTTGTTTAATTCATATTTAACAACACTAAATAAAATAATTCCAATTTATACAGAGCTTGGGTGGCACAGCCGTGTAGTGTGGAGTGTTCAAATAAAGAATTTGTATAGATTTATAGAGGACACTTAAATAAATAACAGTGACGGTGATAGCCTATCAATCGGAAGAATGGTTCAAATCCAGGCTCTGCTGTGCAACTACTGTTGGACCCTTGAACAAGACCCCTAGCCCTGTCTGCTACACTGGCTGACCCTGCGCTCTGACCTCAGCTTCCAAACAAGCTGGGATATGCAGAAAAAGAATTTTATTGTACTGTACACCTGTATATGTATTTTTGACAAATAAAGTAGGGATGTAATGATGCACCACAAGACAGTTAAAAATCGATTCACATGTCAATCAATAGTCACTTTAAACAGCAGAAGACACTGGCGCTATTCACCTCACCTGGTTGACGTCACTACAGGGTTGCCAGGTTCGGAATTTTCCAGCCAAATTTATTTATGTGAGGATATTTTATTTCCATTATTAATTTATTTATTTAATGTGGGATTTATTTCATATCAAATTTTTTTTACACAAAAAGGGAAATGTGCAGCATTGTTTTGCATAGTTTGTACCTATCTTAGAGGGCATTCATTATTTAGATAAATAAAAGATAAGCACAAATACAGTATCTTATTGTATTTTGTTAAAGACAAATAATAAAAGGAAACTTTCTCATAATTTGTCTTCGATTAAATTTTGTTTAAAAAACTCAGGAAAAAATTGCATCGTGAACCCAGTATCGTGAATCGCATCGCATCGTGGGTAGAGTGTATCGTTACATCCCTAAAATAAGGCATTCTACATTCTTCTTTATAATTTCACCAGATTTCAGCGATCGTGTCTCGACTCTTCTTGTTTTTCAGAGAAATTGGGCCAATTCACTTTGCAATGCAGAACAAACACACAGAGCTGCACATTGTTTTAGCCTCACATGACCTCAGATGAGACACTTCATGTCTGAAGAATTGCTAACCAGCTACTTCCAGCAGTGATTACAAAACTGATCTGGTAAAAGTGTACGAAGTTGGTTGCTTTCTCCCGTGTTAGCCCAAGGAACCCACTGGGCAGTGGTTTTGTTGTTGTTGCAGTTGTTTTAAACCCTCCGATCTGGTCGGTTCTCTAAAAAACATTGTGAATTGTATATGTAAATGTTTATAATTGTGAAAATATGTTATATAAATCTTCATAATCTTGGGATTTTTTTGTGGCAAGATCTTGTAAATTCTTAAAATTGAGAGTGGCAGCACTGCTCCGGCTAAAGGCTCGACAGGTCTTGATCACAGAAGCAGACAGCTCGTGACACATTGGAACTTTTAAGTCAGAGGCAAGATGGAGCTGACTGAGTGAGCAGCACCACGGGACCCGAGTTAAGTGGAGAGGACTGAGTCGGGGGGGGGGTGGGGGTGAGTTTGAGCTCTAGGAGGAGAGGCAGTTCAGACAGAAATAGGTTTTTCTCCCACGCAGTCTGCCTGAGCCACAAAGCTGACGCTTCAGCAACACAGCAGATGAGCTGTGGGCTGAATCAAGAGCCGCCACTTCTATCTCTGTCTCTGGCACACAGGGAAAAACAACACCTGCTCACATCTAATAAAAAAGCACATAAACAGGGAGTGTATTAGGGAAAGTGCATGGCTGTCGTCCTCATGCATCGGGGCAGAATTTCGTGGTCTCATGTCACACCTTATTAATGTTAATTGGTACCATTCAGTGGTGCCATCACAGGTTATCTAGTAGTATTAATTTAGTTGTAAAAGAAGCTATAGTTAGTGTAGTTTTATTCAAATCACATCAATTTGAGAACTTGTGGTATGGCACCAACTGACATTTTACGCCAGCTAACTACACAAAGTAGCACAATTAGCCATCATAAAACACACATCTGGATCATGCAGTAATGGATCAGGATGCCCTGTGTAGCGCATTCATGGCACAGTGGGCTTGCTTGTTAAGACCTCTAAGCATTCTTTAATATTTGGAAAGGACCTACTCAAGTGATGTTTCCATTCAACAAAGCTGGCAGTAATGAAGTCTGGGTGTGTCTGGTCTTACTGAAGCTAATTATCTACTGAATCTGGGTAATTAAAAAGCCAATTTCTTTTTCTTGGTCAGAGGCGGGGGGAATGGCAGGGGGAGGTTTACTGGGCAAAAGGTAGGAAACACCCAGGACAGGTTGCCAGTATATCACAGGGCAACCACACACACACACACACACACACACATACCTAGGGTGATTTTAGTAGATCTGATGTCTTTGGACTGTGGGAGGAAACCGGAGCTCCCGGAGGAAACCCACGCAGACACGGGGAGAACATGCAAACTACACACAGAAAGGACCCAAACCGGCTCCACCTGGGAATCGAACCCAGGACATTCTAGCTGTCAGGTGACAGTGCTAACCACCAAGCCCCCCTGTGCCACCCTGTAATGGTTGTACTGATATTAAATTAGGTTATAGTTATTGTTATTACTTGGTATTACTAGGGCAAGCTGTAACCTAGTGATTAAGATACTGGACTAGTAATCAGACGGTCACTGGTTCAAGCCCCACCACTGCCAGGTTGCTGCTGTTGGGCCCTTGCAATTGCTCAGACTGTATACTGTACCTGTAATGTAAGTCGCTCTGGATAAAGGCGTCTGCTAAATGCCAAAAATGTAAAAGTTCTGGCACTGTAATCTAATTTATGTTAGATCTGTCATCATTTAAAAGGCACTTTAATCTAAACCAAATTACAGCATTATTATGCTTTCCTGTGTAATACATTTTAATGTCAATATTTGTCTATGGAAGCAATGGGCGTGAGTAAAATAGCCAAACCAATTCATTATAAACCCACTGCAAGTGGTCTTAAAATAATACGCTGTATTAAAACCTGAGAAAATCTGTCCATGATCGTGATGGCGATCTACTCCAAAACCAAGGATATTTAAATAGAGTCAACCCCTCCTCCACATACATTAGGCCACACAGTCTTTTTTTTCTAATGCTACGACTGTGGAGCCTGTAATATATTGTGCATGTCAATATAATTTAAAATGTCACCTCCAGAATGCTAGAATTTCCCCGAGCCAATCGTTGGAGACCACGTGCAGTTGTTTTGCAGTACAGACTGATTTAATGTACATTACTTCACACTTGTTTTTCCTAATAGAGGCCGACACGCTTGAACCTCAGCAATTAGAAACATGTGACTCAAGGCCATGGTAGGCTTGGTTCTAGCAAAAATCCAGGTCAAGCCTTTTAGCTGCGGCAGCCCGGGTCAGGGTGGCGTTACCATAGCAACCTCTCCGGATGCTGCAGAAAAAGCCCCTCGACGGCAGAAGCATGAGTGCTGGAGTAAAACGGGGGAAGGGGGGGAGGGGTCAGGATTGCTGGGTGGACTGAGAGGTTGTTGCCACGCAGAGTGACAAGAAAGCCCGTCGCAGCCAATCAGAAGCCAGGGAGTCGGGCGCACCTCTATTTTTAATTTGTGCATGGTCAGGGATGCTTTTTGCTAAGATGTATGCAAGATCAAGTGTTGTAGTACAGGTTTTAAAGACTAATGCCAGAAGATAACAGAAAATTAAAAGTATTGTGATTATTTCTGGCAGCTTATTAGAATTGTTTAAACATGCACACATTTAAAATACCAACTTAAATACTCATAATAATTCATACTAATTTTCATAGGTCAGTCTGGCCCGTTTCACACTGGCATGGTAGATAGCATGGATGCTAATAGATGAAAAGATCTCTTTTTATCTCATTTTCCCTTTATAGATTGGACATTTGATGTTTTTCTCTTTCACCCAGACATAAACGACTTCAATGTTCCTCTATTTGACTTCTAAATTGTGCTTTATTCAGAAACAACACTGCCACTATTGTGCCACTGTGATTTTGTGACTGATGACGTGACATGGTGTTGTGTTCTCAGATCTGTTTAAAGAATCTCATCGTAAATCTGACACCGAGTACACATGAAATCACATAGTGTGTCATAAAATCTCATATAATGTGAGAAGAACTAATGCTAAATGACCGTTAAAATCACACAGGGTAAACCCGGCTTAACAAACAGTACACTGTTCGGCATTCACAGGAACCAGTTCCCATTCCTTTTAGAAACCTTGTCCAATATCCGTAAGTAAGTTTGTAAAATCACTGTTATGGTTCGACTCGAATCTTGTGAGACTGGTGGTAACCTGTCAATAACTTTCATGACCTGTCCAGATATTTCTACTAAGACTACAGTGTAGTGCATATTAACTGTACTACATCCCCTAAGTTGGGATAGTAAAATGCAAATAAAAACAGAAAGTTGTATTTATGAATAGGCTTTTATTAGTATTTATTAATAATAACAAACAAAAGAGATAAGTAATGTTTAACCTCATCAACTTATGTTACGTTTTGTTAAAAAAAAAAAACATTGCTACCTAATTTGATCCCTGCAGTAAAAGGTGTTGTGTGATGTTGCATTAAATGCTGAAAGTAGCAGTTATAAGATGGTAAATTGTGACCATAGACAGATTCACATAGTCAGCAACAACAATCTAATATGCAGTAGCATTCAAACAATGCATTATTGGTACTTGTTAAGATAAGGGCGTGCAATGTATGCCAACACAATCTTCCCCACACAATTACCCCAAAGACTCAAATGGAAGATGCAGAACTCAAGCCCAGGTTCTCCCTAATTTCGAACAACACAATTTCCAATGAAAACCAATACTTGTACCAATATCCACTTGTTCTTTATGTAATGTTTTCCTCACATCTTAATATTTCTCCACTGTTGGTGTTTTTACGGCTTGTAGGGGCGGCACGGTGGCTCAGTGGGTAGCACTGTCACCTCACAGCAAGAAGGTCCTGGGTTTGATACCCAGGTAGGGCGGTCCGGGTCCTTTCTGTGTGGAGTTTGCATGTTCTCCCCATGTCTGCGTGGGTTTCCTCCGGGAGCTCCGGTTTCCTCCCACAGTCCAAAGACACGCAGGTGAGGAGAATTGGAGATACTAAATTGTCCATGACTGTGTTTGGCATTTGATGGAACAGGGTTTGATTCATTTATGATTAAGTTCAATCAGGGCCGGCGCTAGGGGGGGGGCTGAGGGGGGCATTGCCCCCCCAAATTGTGTCTTTGCCCCCCCAAGCACAATGCAAGCAACGGCTATTTTTAAAATTATCTCTGAACCAATCACAAAAATGCATTTTGTTTTACAGTGTGAAGATATTTCCTTGCTTATTCCTGATTGGCTCTTTGAGTCATATAAAAACCGGCAGACAGTTCAGTTCGGCAGTATATGTTCTGTTAGTGTGAGCGAGAGGCAGGTATACTGGTAAACACCTTTTTTTTTACAGAATTAGTATTCTTTTGTTTTCTTTATATTTTAATTTCCCAATAATATAAATATTCTCACTCATTCCTATTTCCACGTTTGAATATTCTCAGTCTGTGTGTAGGTACATTTGTCAGCTTTGACTTAAATTTGTATTAAAGCCTTTCAAGAAATAGAGTTGTTCTATTAGTAATGACAATTTAATTAAGGGGGCGTATTAAAATGAAATACAATTAGATAATCTTTTTTCTCCATTTACATAATCAACATGTATTTTTTAATCATTGGGTTTTAAGTTTAAGTTCGAAAACATGCATTTTTATTTCTTTACCTCATACATCACTTTAAGCCAGTATCAATAGCTTGGCTGTCATCATTCATGCACAAATCAAGCCTTGAATATATTTCTGGCTTCAAAAACATGACTATCAACATGCCCCCTCATTAGGTTTTACTGCCCCCCCCCCCCAAGCAAAGCAGTCCAGAACCGGGGCTGAGTTCAATTATGGAGTCGAAGTAAATGAAACATAACACTGTGCGGAATACCATAAATTATATAATAGTCCAAAATAATCATTAAAGCAAAACAAGTTCATACAGACAGAGGAAAGCAAACATACATCCACTATATTTATACAGTGAGAATTAAAACATATAGAGTCATTTAGAAGAAACGCAGCACACTCACGAGTCATTAGCGTTCCGCTCCGAAAAGCCAGAAAATGAACCCCAAAATAATTCCAAGTAAAAGTACTTTAAGTTAGTCTCTATTGAACAAACGTGCTGAGTCTTTTTAATCTTCCTTTAATATTCTTTAACAGGAGAATCATAACTTGCTCTCCAGCCTGACAGGCAAAACGCGACTCCTAGTGATGGATGATTCGGTCACAAGTCGGTTCGTTTATGAACGACTCTCTACACAGAGTCGATTCGCAATGACAAATGAATCAACTAACCAAGTGTTTAAAAAATGCCTCACGTCTTGTTGGGTCTATTCAACAATGGTTTTCTGCATAACTCATAATTCTAAACATAATGCTCATACTTTAATAGCAAAAGTGAAAAATATGTGAGCATCTGGGCTCTCACACAGCTTGCATTCATTCAATAAATATCTGTTCATTTCAAACATAAAGCTGAAAAGTCAGTAAATGTAGTTCTACCCAAGTGTGTTCATTATCACTGAAAAAGAACTGCAAAGATTAAACAAAGAGCACAATGAGCAAAGCTAAAGGAGGTGAACGCCATGTGTGAAATAAAAACACCTGCAAAAATCTCTTGAATGAGAACTATCTCTTTGTGTGTTCACTAAGAATAAACCTGATCAAAGAGTTTAAATGTTAAGATCTTTGCATCTGGAACAGTATTTTATGGACAGATGAGATTTTTGGCAGAAATGCAAAGCATTTTTGTAGGAAAAAAGGCTTTCCACAACAATGCCAAAACCACATCCCAGCTGTGCAGCATGATGCAAGAAGACAATGGCTCAAACACAAGTAAATCAACAACAGAATGATTTTTTAAAAGGAAAAATGTGGTTTGGTCTTAAAGACATGACCTTAAAGAGGGCTGTCCTTAAAGAAATCCTAAAATCTCCTAAAATGCCTCCCAACTATTGTAAAATCATGTTGCTATACGGCAAAAAGTATGTGAACACACCTCCTACTTCTTGAGTTCAAGTGTTCTAGCCACACCCGCACTAAAACTGTTGGGAAAAGCTATTTATAGTCTGTTATAGCTACAAAAGAACGGGTAAGATATCAATGTCCATTTCCTTTTGCCCATATAGTCTATTTTACCCAGTAGAATAGTCACATTAAACCTGTGCACTCTTACCAAGTCTAGCTCCGAACATCTACTCAAGCTCAAATGTGTAAAATGTAGCCTTACTTCATACAATTCTTGAACACAGATACCACCAATGCTGCTTTTTTTAACTGAGAACCTATTTGTGTTGACCCCTGAGCTAAGTGCAAGAAATCCTCATTTGTGGCATTTATGTAAAAAGGTTTTTAATGTAATTCGCTCTTCAGTACAGTCGTATGATTATTAAAAAAGAGTGGGAACAGATATAAACTGTTGATTTGGTTTGTCAACATTTGCCTTATCACATTAGCTTAAGTGGGCTGGTTAACAAACTGGTCCGTGTTGTAACAGTGATTAGCTGTGGATCGATTTGTGTACGTTTTTCATTTGGCATTCTGCATGGCTCTACATGCATAATTGCTATGTAACTTGATCTTCGCTAACACCGCTACACTTTGACACATACATTAACTGAATATTTACAGTGACAGCAATCAATGCTGCATTTGAAATGGAATGCTTAGTGGTTTTAAGGCAGTAAAGTCGTGTTACTGACAGTACAGAGAGGTATCAAATGTGTTTAAGCTAAATGAATTGAAAGGCTGATATTGTCTCTTGAGACGAGTCTGAAGAACAACGATGAATGACAGGCTATATTCAGTACAAGGGTTTCATATACAGAAATGAATACAATTACAGAGAAGGCCCTGAATAGAAGGGTCGAGAGAACAAACTATGCAGCTGTGCTACACAACAAGTCTTAAAGCCCACCTGAACATAACAGCATCATTTTTATACAGTAACAGTGTTTTAAAAACAGAACAGCTTCTACATTTATGACATTTAATTAAGGATGTTTTTAACCAAAGCAACTTACTATTGTGTCTGAATACAATGCAGGAAATTAAAGGTTAAGCTCCTTGGTTAGATGCCCAACAACGACACCGAAAAGTAAAAGATATAAAAATGAAAAGAATGAATTCCACTTGCATCAGAAACTGGAAATGAAGTCATCTCTCCATGAGCTGAAACTGAGGCGCAGTTGAGTTATGCAGCAGGATAATGATATAAAATAAAACAAATATTCCTTAAGTGTGTGTGCTTGTTATTACGACTATTTATGTAATACCCATTAATAAACTGCTAGTTTAAGTAAATAGGTTTTTATATTTGTTGGTCAGTAATATAAACTTTAATTACGTCTATGGTAATTACTCATATGTAACAGATGAAGTACATACATACACTGTATTGTCAAAAGTACGTGGACACTGTCGCTCAGGTGGCGCAGCGGTAAAATACGCTAGCATACCAGCATTTAATGGATTTTGAATACATCGTATCGAATCTCAGCTCTGCCATCCGGCTGGGCTGGGCGGCTGTATGAACAACGTTTGGCTGTTGTTCATCCAGGGAGGGCTCCTCATAACTCCTCATAACTGATGCAATTACGACCTCTGCTGGCTGATTGATGGCGTCTGCACAGAGTAGAGGAATAATGCTGATCAGGGTGTGGCTCTCCGTGCACAAAGCTGATCTGCATATGAACTCGCCTCGTGCAGGTGAAAAGATGCAGTCGGCTACTGCACACGTGTCAGAGGGTGCATGTGTCAGTTCGCCCTCCACAGTCCTGGCGGAGGTCAGCACCAGTAGAGAGGAAGCATGCTGCAATTGGGTAAAAAAATTGGATGCGCTAAAAAAATCGAGAGAAAATGCATTAAAAAAGTATGTGGACACCACAAGCTTACTGAAAGTCCCATTTCAAAACTGTAAGCATTAATATGCAATTTTAACCTTTTTGGGGATTTTGTGGGAATTCTGTGCCTATTTATTATTAAAAAGGGCATTTTTTGATGTTAGGCACTGATTTTCAATGGACGAGAATGTCTGGACTCATTGGGTTAAAGAAACTGCATTTTTCAAAATGTTATATCACTGATTTTATACACCTGTTAGCAATGGGTGTACCTGACAGACCTTATTTTAATAACTATTTAGGTCCATATACAGTTCTTTTGGCCGTAATGTGTATTATTTTTGCTGTTGTTGCTAAAATGGCGTGGGTTTGCTCTTAAACTCATGTGTTGACCCCTGAGCTAAGAGCACAGAGTGATTTTTGGGAGGCAAAAGTACTGCAGTGCTGCATTACAGCAAAGCTAAGAGCTGATGCACATTAGGGAGATTACATAACAAAGCTTCAATGCCATTTCAGCAAGAGGTCATTAAAGTATGCCCAGGCATGTCCAATAGTTTAAATGCCATTTAATGATTAATATAATGTCGTACATAGAAGATTCAAAATTCACTTCAAAATGCACGCTAGCTTTAAGACTTTCACATTTGCACAACTACAGGAAAATTAGACCTTACAGACCTCACAGACACACACCCATACACACCCAGGGACTAATCCAATGAGAATTAACTTAACATCTTGGCCTGATTGCTTCATCAAGATTTATCTGCGTATGTGAAAGAAACCTAGACTCATTTGGATTTACCCTTTATCCAAACAATAGCTTTTTAAAGTTACAAAGAAGTATGAGAACCACCAGCCAAATACCTCTGGAAGAAGGCTAGAAAACGGTTTGAAAGCATGAAAACATAAAGAAAATTTAGTGCTGATCTACTCTCCCAAGAAGTGAGACTCCTACAAAAGCATAGTATCATATACACTGATCAGCCATAACATTAAAACCACCTCCTTGTTTCTACACTCACTGTCCATTTTATCAGCTCCACTTACCTTATAGAAGCACTTTGTAGTTCTACAATTACTGACTGTAGTCTATCTATTTTTCTACATACTTTTTTAGCCTGCTTTCACCCTGTTCTTCAATGGTCAGGACCCCCACAGGACCACCACAGAGTAGGTATTATTTAGGTGGTGGATGATTCTCAGCACTGTAGTGACACTGACATGGTGGTGGTGTGTTAGTGTGTGTTGTGCTGGTATGAGTGGATTAGACACAGCAGTGCTGCTGGAGTTTTAAAATATCGTGTCCATTCACTGTCCACTCTATTAGACACTCCTACCTAGTTGGATGTAAAGTCAGAGACGATCGCTCATCTATTGCTGCTGTTTGAGTTGGTCATCTAGACCTTCATCAGTGGTCACAGGACGCTGCCTACGGGGAGCTGTTGGCTGGATATTTTTGGTTGGTGGACTATTCTCAGTCCAGCAGTGACAGTGAGGTGTTTAAAAACTCCATCAGCGGTGCTGTGTCTGATCCACTCATACCAGCACAACGCACACAAACATCTTGAGTCAAAGTCAAAAAGATTCAGAAGGTCTTTTATTCCTATCTATTTCTACCTGTTTTTATTTTGTGTTTTATTTTGTCCATCTTTCTTGTGTCGTCTTATCCTCTGTGGCAGCAGCTGTTATTGGGTGGCAGCCGTCTAGTCTAATTACAGCTGGATGAAAAGAAGAGGCACGTCTACCCTCAGCATAAAAAACAACCTTTATTTTATAGCCCTGGCATTTTAACTGGCTAATGAAAAATCTCATCCAGTTTTTATAATTACAGTCTGTGCAAAAAAAACAAGACCAACACAGAATATGAAATAAATATCTTGCTATTTAAAATAATGGGTCGTCCACATAGCTTTACTAATTGCTTTATCTTGATCAGGGTTGCAGTGGGTTCGGCGACATCCTGAAACACTGGGTGCAAGGCTGGAAGGCACGATTATTGAGATTATTGTTGGGAAAGAAGGGATCCCAAAAACATTATGTAGGGCCCTCAAAAGGCAAGAGCCATCCTACTTCCAGAGGTAAAACCTGGTAGTTAGTACTGAAAAAAAGAAAGATCTTCTCTGTCCTTGTGTGGTCAACAGCTTCATTGAATTAAATTAAATCAGTGCAACACTAACTTTAAAAAATGACTTGTTGCCACTGAGCTGCTTAGTTTGACCCATTATACTGCCAGTGACTGTCTGGAGTTTGGATAGCTGTTTACTTGATTGTATGAACCTGTCAACATCACTTTTGTCGGCCGCTCAGGTGGCGCAGCGGTAAAAACGCACGCTGGAACCAGAGCTGGGATCTCGAATACATCGTATCGAATCTCAGCTCTGCCTGCTGGCTAAGGCTGAGCGGCCACATGAACAACGATTGGCCTGTTGTTCAGATAGGGGTGGGATTAAGCCGGATGGGGACTCTCTCTCAGACTAGTGCGATTACGACCTCTGCTGGCTGATTGATGGCACCTGCACAGAGATGAGAAAAGAGTGCTCTCAGGGTGTGTCTCTCCATACACAACGCTGAGCTGCACTGCACTCGTCAAAGTGCAGGTGATAAGATGCATACGGCATGCTGCCCACGTGTCAGAGGGGGTGTAGGTTAGCTTCGTTCTCCTCAATCAGAGCAGGGATTGGCATTGGTGGACGCGCTAAATAAAAAGGGGGAGAAAATGCATAAAGAAAATATTAAAAAAAAAAAAAAAAAAACATCACTTTTGTCACAAGTTAATATGCAAGAAATTAAACAAGGTCAAGTCTAATGGTTTGTAAACAAGCTCCTAGTTTTCTGGGACGGTACTGGCTGAGAGTGACTTCATAGCTGGCGTGCTGATGTCTGTGGCTCATAAATCAGCAACGTCTCTACATCGTACACAGAAATACGAAGTCAGCCACTGGAGGCTGAGACGTTCACACTCACTACAAGGTGCATATTCAGCTTTACAATCCGTCCTGTCAGCATGACTAAGTACAGTCATTTCAGAGAAATGTTGCATTGTTAACCCGGCGTGTAGAGGAGAGCAAAATCAGGGCGCAGATGGCGAGGGACACAGCAAAACGCTCAGCGGTCAACGTTTCAGCAGGGATTTCAAAACGGCAATGGGATAAAGGGCAGGAGACTGGAGTTAGATATTAGGAACGGCAAAAATTACTACCATGAAAACTAATCAAGTACAACCCACCCACTCACTCACTTAACCGCTTTTCCAATCAAGGGTGGCAGGGGGTTGCTGGAGCCTATACCAGCTTTTCAATGGCTCAAGTACAACCCAAAATAATGAATATCTGGCCAATAATACATTATCTGGCCAGTATAGTATGTTGACCCCGCACCTAATTATTGAGCCACACCTACTGCTAGCGGATGTAAAAAATTATTATATTAAAAAATTTAACCAGGGCTGGATTCTGAGAGCGTGGTATCGAATCCAGCCTTGCTTTACCGGTTCGAAGCTGAGTAGCTATATGAGCAACGATTGGCCGGTTGCTCATGTGGGGGGTGGGACAAAGAACCGGATGTGGGTCTCTCTCTGTCAGAATGCGATTGCGTTCTCTGCCGGCTGATTGGAGGCGCTTACACAGAGATGGGAGAGGGTGCCCTTAGGGTGTGTCTCTCCGCATGCAACGCTAGGTGGCGCCAAACTCGTCAATGTGTGGGTGGCAAAGATGCTTCTGGCTGCTGCTCGTGTTTCGGCGGGGATACGGGTTAGCTTCAATCACCTCCGTCAGGGCAGGGTTCGGCATAGACAGAGAGGAAGCACGATGCTAATTGAACAATTGGATGCGCTAAAAGGGGAGAAAAAGGGGTAAAAATTAAATTTAAAAAAAAAAAAAAAAAAAAAAAAAAAAATGTATATGCTTCTAACTGGTGGTCACCTGGGATTTACATGCACAACATGAAGGTGTCTGTGCACAGAATTGTGCTAAAAAACAACAAAAACATCCAGTGAGTGGCAGTTCTGTGGGAAGAAACTCCTTGTTCTTGAGTGAAGTCGGGCTATGCTCATTTAAAAACACTTTTTACAACCACAGGGAGTAAAACAGCATCTCAGAATGTCGTATCTTAAGGTGGATTGGCTACAACAGCAGAAGACCAGGTTGTAGTAAGTGTAGATTATTGTGGAAGGAAGCCAGATGATGTCTGTGTTGTGTAGTGTATCACATCATGTCACGATGCTGTCATAGCTTGGTCATAGCGATAGTTGGTTGCACAGATGGGTCAGCTTTCTCTGCCATGTTGGCTGTAGATGTTGTCAATCCAGCTTATTCTAGGTCTTCCTTATACAGTCCTTCTACAACTCCAGTACTAATTATATCATCGATCTTCTTAGCTTGAAAAGTAAATATACAAATGAACTCTGTGTATTGATTTAAATCTGATTTACAGTGTAGTTCAATTAGACCAGACTCTGAATGCCTAATGTAATTTTACATCCTGTTTACATATATTGATTGGAAAGGCATTTTGACTTAGAGCAGTTTTTCTTCAATGGGACTTGCAAGTATTGCATTCTGGTTAGAAATGTAATAACCAAAAAAGTCATATCACAGTTCGCAGTAGGTCCACCATCACTCGCAAATGCTAGGCCCAGGGCAGGAGTGCACCCTGGACAGAGCACCAATTCATTGCAGGACAGCAAACCCACTGCATAGAGGTAGATGGTTTACCGGAGTCCCATGCAGACACTGGGGTAACATGCCAAGAATCGAACCTGATTCCTCATAATACACGTTGCTCTGTGGCACCAGCTCTACCAGCTTTGTTTCTTCTTTGTTTAAACATTACAGAGATAATGTTAAAAAGGACAGTGATATATTGGTCGTTAAGGTCCTGGACTAGTAATAGGAAGGTCATTGGTTTAAACCCGGGCAGCATGATGGTGCTCTGTTGGTGGTTTGTGGCTCGTCCCTACCTGGACCACTGTTGGTGGGTACTCGCTATGACTGCCTGTGAGCACCCCTTGCTGTTTTAAAGATACTTCAACCCAGTCGTCTGGTCGTAACAGTTTGATCCTTATCAAAGTCCCTAATGATGCCCTTATCAGCTGCAATCAACATATGTACTACGAGTAGCTACCATCAGCCCAACATGTAATATTTCCCTGACCGTCACATGCACGTGCATGAAATAGGCATTGTGATGCACATTTTTGCAGGAACGTCCTAATGTTTTGGCCTATCAGTGTATATATAAGCTACATAGGTACAGAATAACAGAACACTACCTTTCATTTTTGGTATTAAAATACTGTGGCAGTACAAAAGCACACAAGGACAGGCTGCATGGTGGGAGGCATTGATGACCTTGGTCAGGACTAACATGGTACACAACCACCCCTTGCTACCAGCGAGGTGCCTGGGTGTTACATTTGTTTCTGATGATTCACATTCCCTTTATGAATAACTGACTTTTCCATATCAAGTGTTTCAATATGTTGTGGGACATTTCAGCTACATTTTTATTAGATTTAAGACATTGTTTAGGTCTCATTGAAGTGTGTGAAGAGCCTTATTCATGTTCTTGCCCTTGCATGGCTTGGCAGGTATAATTGGTATAATTGACAGAAGTATAGTTTATGTCTTTTAAACTTCGTCTTTAACTCAGTTTTCTCAATTGTCAGGAAAGCCAAACCCCTGTATGTGAAACCACCCTGAAAATCATTGGCCGTGTTGATCAGACTGTAGATGCTGCTTCATTACCCATGGAGAGGACACAAACAGTGCATTTCCTGCAGCCCAGTGAGTATATAACACTGTTAATCTTTCAGTCTGGATCTGTGATGACTGTGACTTATACTTTTCCCAGATAAATACCAATGTATTACGGTTGAGGGTATGACCAAAATTTTCCACATTTTCCACTTTATAAAAAAGGTCAGAGTAGACTCTACCTACTCAGGAGACTGAGGTCATTTGGAGTGCGGGGGGCACTCCTGAGGACTTTCTTTGATACAGTGGTGGCATCAGCCATCTTTTACGGAGTGGTATGCTGGGGCAGTAGCATCTCTACAGCGGACAAGAAGAGACTGAACAAACTCATTAAGAGGGACGGCTCTGTCCTGGGGAGCCCCTTAGACCCAGTGCAGGTGGTTTGAGACAGAAGGATGTTAGCCAAGCTGGCATCCATGCTGGAGAATGACTCCCACCCCATGCATGAGACTCTGGCAGCACTGGGCAGCTCCTTCAGTGACAGGCTGCTTCACCCTAAATGTGGGAAGGAGCAGTACCGCAGGTCCTTCCTTCCTGCTGCTGTTAGATTATACAACCAGCACTGCTCCAGATAGATCACACACACACTTTAAATTATTATTCATTAAAATGTGCAATTTTTTTCCCATGTGTAACTATTACAATGTGCAATATTCTCACGTGCAGTTATTTGTAAATATTTGTAAATATTTTTAGAGTTTTTCTGACTTTTTATTATTATTGTTATACATTGTACTATTTTTATTTTTTATTTTTTATCGTCTATTTTTTGTACTGAGTGCTGTACTATCCCTTTGCTGCTGCAACAATGTGAATTTCCCCATTGTGGGACTAATAAAGGATTATCTTATCTTAAAAGACGACATAGAACCATAAGCTTGTTGGACATCACATTTTAAAACCATGGGTATTAACATAGAGTCATAGAGACTGTCTTCCTTTGTGGCTGCGATTATGGGCGTCTGATCAAGTGTTACCAGTGAGTGGGAGAGGGGGTTAAATGAGCAGGTAAGCCAATAGGTGCCAAATTGGCCAATACAGCCTCTATTCCTCTAGGAACATTTTCCACAACATTTTGGAGTGCATTTGCGAATCTTTGTGCCTTTTTATTCAAAAGAACATTTGTGAGGTCAGGCTCTGACATTTACTTTTACAGCATTTGAGAAATGCCACCTTAGAAAGCATTTCTTTACTCCAGTACAGGTAGTCAACAGTCTAGGAACAAAGATGTTCCGAAGTCCCAACTAAAGAACATACAGATATTTTAAGTAAGTGCATTAGTGAATGCAAGCTTCCATTCAAATAAGTAATTTTTAAGTGACAGGAGAAGTCCATGCTACCACCTGGTGCTGGTATAGAAAAGAGCATTGATGCCTGTCTTCCTTGAGTCTTTGTGGCTCATCACACTAGTTTGGCCAAAACATCCTAAATGTGTTCCATGGGATTGAGGATATAATTTTGTTCAGGCCACTGAAAATTCTCCACACCAGACTAACAAACCATATCTTTATGGACCTCGCTTTGTTTACAGAGGCACAGCTTTACTTTCCTAATTAATTGTTGGATGTCAGTTGTTGATTTTATATAATTACTTTGATACATCTGTTGGAGCAGGTGGGGCAGTTGGAGACTAGGTTAAGATACTGGACCAGTAAACAAAAGATTGCTGGTTCAAGCCCCACCACTGCCAGGTTGCCACTGTTGGACCCTTGAGCAAGGCCCCTAACCCTTAATTGCTTAGACAATATACTATCACAGTACTGTAAGTCGCTTTGGATAAAAGCGTCTGTTAAATGCCAAAAATGTAAATGTAAAATCTGTTAGCAGCGAGTGTGGCTAAAACCTCTAAATACTTAAGAAGGGTGTCCACATACTTAGATCATATACAGTTACATAATGCAGCCTAAATTCAAGTTATCCAAGCAGTAAGCCCCTTCCTTCTTCATCTCTGCTCATCTGTCTATTTGCTCTTCCTGTCAGAACGAGAGCTTCTGTTCTGTTCTTCAAGTGTGCGCTGAAGAGGCGAGATCAAAGCATGGTGGGTGCGCTACATGGATAAAAGGGTTTGTTTGGAGCAGAGGCCCAGCTCATGTCACATCTCATCTACCTATGCTAAGAAGTAAACAGGCAAATCGGGCATCAACACAAGAAGTTCTGCATGGTGTCGGTGTGCATTATCACCCAGTGATGTTGGGAATACAGGTGACATCTGACAAACCAATCATGTCTTTTTTGAGGTCTTGCAGCATGAGCTGGGACTTTTATATAACAGCTGCATCAAAAATATAATGCACATGGAAATAAACTGCCTGGCCACTAAATTGTAACATGCTGCTAGCATTTACGACTCATTTTATACAATTTTATCATCTGAGGTGCAATAACAATATACACCGAAGAGGCACCTCCTTGTTTCTACACTCACTGTTCATTTTATCAGCTCCACTTACCATACAGAAGCACTTTGTAGTTCTACAATTACTGACTGTAGTCCATCTGTTTCTCTACATACTTTTTAGCCTGCTTTCACCCTGTTATTTAATGATCAGGACCACCACAGATCAGGTATTATTTGGGTGGTGGGTGACACTGACACTGACATGGTGGTGGTGTGTTAGTGTGTGTTGTGCTGGTATGAGTGGATCAGACACAGCAATGCTGATGGAGTTTGTAAACACCTCAGTGTCACTGCTGGACTGAGAATAGTCCACCAACCAAAAATATCCAGCCAACAGCGCCCCGTGGGCAGCGTCCTGTGACCACTGATGAAGGTCTAGAAGATGACCAACTCAAACAGCAGCAATAGATGAGCGATCGTCTCTGACTTTACATCCACAAGGTGGACTGACTAGGTAGGAGTGTCTAATAGAGTGGACAGTGAGTGGACACGGTATTTAAAAACTCCAGCAGCGCTGCTGTGTCTGATCCACTCATACCAGCACAACACACACTAACACACCACCACCATGTCATTGTCATCGCAGTGCTGAGAACGATCCACCACCCAAATAATACCTGCTCTGTGGGGGTCCTGACCATTAATGAACAGGGTGAAAGCAGGTTAAAAAGGTATGTAGAGAAATAGATGAATTAGTCAGTAATTGTAGAACTACAAAGTGCTTCTATATGGTAAGTGGAGCTGATAAAATGGACAGTGAGTGTAGAAACAAGGAGGTGGTTTTATTGTTATGGCTGATCTGTGTATTTTGGAAACTTAGGAAAAATAAATAATAAAGAAAAATAAGAAGAATAACAAGCAGGTAAGCGTCATACTCATGAAACTGGTAACGTCATACTCATGAAACACTGTGCCAACACTAAATCCAAATACACAACCTACGAGTGTTTTCGAGAAAAGTCCTGGGATGAGGATGGATGAGTACACAGCTCACTGTATCGATGAACGTCACAGATGAACCACAATATTGGGACGGTGTTAAGTGATTAGCAGTAAACCCAAGGATACACATTTCCCAGCTGTACAAACACCCAGCTTTTAACACACTCCAGTCATTAGATCATAGCTTTCAGAAAAGGAGGGCTGCTAGTGTACCACACTGTGGGAATTATATGTATGCATGTTTCTACTGCAGTGCAAATCTATGGTAAAATACTGATCCCATGAGAGGATAAGTTCTACATATGTTCTACTTAACTTAAAAACAATACCATGTTGGTACTCTGAAAAGACCATGACACTAAAAACCCTAATTTATTCATTCATACAGGAATCAAAGAGAGTAAATCTCCTTCGATTAAACATATTTCAAATAACAGCTTTATTAATTGCATCAAATCTATAACAGAATCAAATGTACCAATTTATAGTATTTAAATACAGTCACATTTAGTAGGTCCAGTGAAACAAAACCCTGCCAGATGAAGGTGGACACTCACAGAGAGCCATATGGAAATCCAAATCCAAATCCGAAAGTGTGCCTCAGCCAGCCAGCAGAGGTTGCATTTCCATATAGCAAAGAGGGGAAAAAAAACTACAGAACTGCCACTCCATGGATGTTTTTTTACACAATTCTGATATACTCAAACCAGGGCGGCACAGTGGCTAAGTGGGTAGCACTGTTGCCTCACAGCAAGAAAGTCCTGGATTTGATTCCTGTGTCTTTTCTGTGTGGAGTTTGCATGTTCTCCCCATGTCTGTGTGGGTTTACTCTGGTTTCCTCCCACAGTCCAAAGACACGCAAGTGATGTGAACTGAAGATACAAAATTGTCCATGACTGTGTTTGATATAACCTTGTGAACTGATGAATCTTGTGTAATGAGTAACTACCGTTAATAAACAACTCAAACCAACCCAACTGGCACTTACAACCATGACAAAGCAGTTGAGTAAAAGATAACGCATAATAGTAGTGTAATTCTTATCATCTATTGCACTTGTTTATTCTAATTCAATGCATATCAACTGACAGTGACAACTATTTTCTATTCTGATTTTTTATATCTGTGTGATGTTTTGTATTTTTGCTGCTATCGTATAACTGGCTGGTTAAAAGATTATATAAATGACCAGGTAAACAGGTGTTCCTGATAAATAGCCATTAAGTATCATTAGAGCAAGAATCCCCAGGCTTGTTAGAGAGCTATATACAGTATAGGCGAATCCATGTCTTATACATTCTACCTACATACATCTCCTCACCATGGCAACAGCTCAGCACACAGACCTGGATCATTAGCATACAATTCATTTTTTCTAATAAAGCGTGACAATGCCTAATTGGTCCAATAGGACATTCCTGTCTTTTTTAAATGGCTTCCAATTGCACCGCAAAGCATCTTTAATAAGGCAAATCAGAAATATTCACCCCAGACCGAATGCAAAGTGAAAAGAAACACTTTAAATAAAGTGTGCATGACAAAACATGATGGAGCACATACTGTATATCCATGCTAGATGAACCATATAGGTACGCAACAACAATCTGCAAGTACAGATGTACAGTCTCTGGGGGTGCATTAGTCACGGGGAAGCCCAATGCATTACATATGCACTGATGCATTAGCAGCAACTGTTTGCACACAGACAACAACTTAAATGGATCAAGCATCATTTAAAATCCAGGGAGTTTATTAATAGTGTAAGGAATGAAGACACAGCACTACTGCTAAAGCAATACTGCTACTAGAAACCATGCCCTGCCAAGATAGAGCATATTAAACAAGAAAAGGGAATTTGACTAATAACCAATAACCCTAATGCATAATGTACATTTAATCCATTGCAAATCTCATTAAATTTTGCTAAATGCTAAATCAATGCAGCTCCTTATACTTGAGAACAAGTACTGTAATCACTTATTAAAGTAATGCATGTATACCCGAAAAAGCAATTGAGTAAAAGAAAATGCATGATGGTAATGCACTTGCTCGTTTTAATAAATTGCATATCAAAACAAACAAACTGACCAGAAACTGCAGTAGCAAAACAATGTTACGTTCTAAGCCAAGCACATTGTACATGCACAAATTTCAGCCATCATGGTGATGGAAGCATACAGAATTGGAGTTCCCCCCAACAAATGAGGTTGCACTGAGGTAATTACCAATGACAGACACTAATACACAGCGTCGCCCCCAAAAGCAACTGCAACCAGAAAGCATGCATGCTAAAAAAATCCTACTACTGTATAACCCTGTAAGATTTGACTAATACCCTAAATGCATTGCTTATATATGCATGCTCTTAAAATACTCCTATATTTGAAGTGCTGATTTCAGCGTGCGTGTTGGTACCCTGCAGTAAAAGAATCACCTTGCACTATGGTACCGGTTTGGTATCAGCAATGAAACCCAGCCGATAAGATGCCCCTCTTACCTGCGCAGTTTGCGGACAGGACGCTCGGGTCGCTCTGTGATCTGCCTCGCTGCGGCACGCGCTCCTCCGCGCCGGCTACTGTAGCCATGGAGACGGTGCGGGATGCGGCGAGAAAGAATGAAATAAATAATGAAGTATTAAAAACGGGCGCAGATGCAACCAGCCAGTGGGGTCCTGGACGCAAATGCGGCTGGACCAGAACATGCACTAGAACCGAGGATGCACGGACACTACGGTGTGTGTGTGTGTGTGTGTGTGTGTGTGTGCGAGCGCGCGCGCGCGCGCGCCAGCCTGGTGTGAAAACGGCACCTAATGGTTTCTCGGTGATGATCCATGTTGTTTCAACATTTTAAGGCATTTGAAAGGTTGCATAAATGTGATTTATATGAGTCTGGTACAGTAAGTTATGTCTATCCCATATGAACCAATGTTTCTACTGTTTGCACAAGCAGTGTTTGCATGTTGCATCCTAGAAAATGTCAAACTGAGGTAAGAAAAGGTTGCAACACAACTGCATTTCCACAGTCGTGCTGCCATCATGTGGCTTTAGTGACCAATTGCATAATATAGAATATAAATGCTTTCTTTGCATATTCCACCTTGTTTGGAAGCTGTGGTCAGAGCACAGGGTCAGCCATTGTACAGCGCCCCTGGAGCAGATGATTAAAAAAGCCTTGCTCAAAGGCCCAACAAGTAGCAGCATGTATATATATTTATTTTATATATATATATATATATATAGCAGGGCTAAAATTAAACACAGGCCCTTAAGACCCATGATGTTGTGCAGCACTCACTCGACCTGCTGTATTACAACTGATGATTACTTAATTTTCAGTTACTGTGCTGTTCTGGTCACGGTCGTGAAGGGACGGTGTGGACTGTTCACCAATCCATTTTAGAGCATCACGCACTAGACCTAGAACTAGGGCTGGGCGATATGGATCAAAAATAATATCTCGATATTTTTTTGCTGAACGGCGATATACGATATATATCTCGATATTTTTTTTATCTCATAAGGTAATAACAAAAAGACACTTCTGAGACAAAGCTACATGTTCCAAATTTTTTACAGGCACTTTTATTAAAATTCATGCTGGGGAAGTTTCACACAAGAATTCTTTTTACTTAAAAAAAAAAAAAGAGCTATTCTAAGAAAAAGAAAGTTGTTTCTAAGGTATCTCCTGTCGTGTAATGTAAACGTTTTCACAAAAATCCACCCAAACGTTTTCTCAACAGTTGAGGGAATTTTTGGCTAGATTGTTGGGAATGGTTGGGTGAATTGTTGAGGGAACGTTTGGGTGGATTGTTAAGGGAATGGTTGGGTGAATTGTTGAAAACCCAAACGTTTTCTCAACGATCCACCCAACCATTCCCAACAATCTACCCAAACGTTCCCTCAACGTTCCCCCCTCACGTTCCCCCTTCATGTTCCTTCAACATTCCCCCCAAACGTTCCCCCCTCATGTTCCTTCAAGGTTCCCCCCGAACGTTCCCCCAATGTTCCCCCAACGTTCCCCCACGAACGTTCCCCCAACGTTCCCCCCGAACGTTCCCCCAACGTTCCTTCACGAACGTTCCCCCAACGTTCCTTCACGAACGTTCCCCCAACGTTCCCCCCCCGAACATTCCCCCAACGTTCCTCCACGAACATTCCCCCAATGTTCCTCCACGAACGTTCCCTCAACGTTGAACAAACATTCCCCCAATGTTCCCCCACGAACGTTTCCTCAACGCCAAAATGTTGCCCCCCATGAGGCATGCTGGTACATACCGGATAGCAATTACAAATATATTGTCTGGCCCTTTAAGAATGTTAAGTGCACTATAGGGCGCAGGGAGCGAGTGTGTAGGGAAGGTATCAGAATTTATCGTTTCCGTCTGTGCTCGTGTTCTTCTGTTGTTTTGCACTGAGCTTGTGTGACATTAAATATAGCGTTCTCGCTCCCCCCTCACATGTTTGGACTTTATACATTATTATGTACAGTATATGTCGCCACAACATTTACATGAATATTTTTTTACCGTATAGAACTCAGTTCTGTAATACAGGCAGAACTAATTGTTAATGTTACTGTGTAACTATTACAACATTTCATGCATTTTAATCAGCGTTCTGCTTCATGCACTTTATTATTATTTAACAGCTTTATTTGTTGTTTAATTGCTGTTTGCTCCTTGATATATACATATATATATATATATATATATATATACATATATATATATATATATACATATATATATATATATATATATATACATATCCTTTGATATATATATATATATATATACTGTATATATACAGGGGTTGGACAAAATAACTGAAACACCTGGTTTTAGACCACAATAATTTATTAGTATGGTGTAGGGCCTCCTTTTGCGGCCAATACAGCGTCAATTCGTCTTGGAAATGACATATACAAGTCCTGCACAGTGGTCAGAGGGATTTTAAGCCATTCTTCTTGCAGGATAGTGGCCAGGTCACTACGTGATGCTGGTGGAGGAAAACGTTTCCTTACTCACTTCTCCAAAACACCCCAAAGTGGCTCAATAATATTTAGATCTGGTGACTGTGCAGGCCATGGGAGATGTTCAACTTCACTTTCATGTTCATCAAACCAATCTTTCACCAGTCTTGCTGTGTGTATTGGTGCATTGTCATCCTGATACACGGCACTGCCATTGGATGCACATGGTCCTCCAGAATGGTTCGGTAGTCCTTGGCAGTGACGCGCCCATCTAGCAAAAGTATTGGGCCAAGGGAATGCCATGATATGGCAGCCCAAACCATCACTGATCCACCCCCATGCTTCACTCTGGGCATGCAACAGTCTGGGTGGTACGCTTCTTTGGGGCTTCTCCACACCGTAACTCTCCCGGATGTGGGGAAAACAGTAAAGGTGGACTCATCAGAGAACAATACATGTTTCACATTGTCCACAGCCCAAGATTTACGCTCCTTGCACCATTGAAACCGACGTTTGGCATTGGCACGAGTGACCAAAGGTTTGGCTATAGCAGCCCGGCCGTGTATATCGACCCTGTGGAGCTCCCGACGGACAGTTCTGGTGGAAACAGGAGAGTTGAGGTGCACATTTAATTCTGCCGTGATTTGGGCAGCCGTGGTTTTATGTTTTTTGGATACAACCCGGGTTAGCACCCGAACATCCCTTTCAGACAGCTTCCTCTTGCGTCCACAGTTAATCCTGTTGGATGTGGTTTGTCCTTCTTGGTGGTATGCTGACATTACCCTGGATACCGTGGCTCTTGATACATCACAAAGACTTGCTGTCTTGGTCACAGATGCGCCAGCAAGACGTGCACCAACAATTTGTCCTCTTTTGAACTCTGGTATGTCACCCATAATGTTGTGTGCATTGCAATATTTTGAGCAAAATTGTGCTCTTACCCTGCTAATTGAACCTTCACACTCTGCTCTTACTGGTGCAATGTGCAATTAATGAAGATTGGCCACCAGACTGGTCCAATTTAGCCATGAAACCTCCCACACTAAAATGACAGGTGTTTCAGTTATTTTGTCCAACCCCTGTATATATATACAGTATATACAGTATATCAAATAGGTTGGAATTGGATACTATCAAATGCATTAATTTGTACAAGAAGTGCACTATTTCGGCTGTAGTAGCCACTGTTCCATACACTGTGTACTGCTTTTATGAAGGAAACAATAAGCGATTTAGAATTCGCCCTTTTTTGCGTTGGCTCCGCCTTTCCAATCACGTGATCTTCACCAACTTTCATTTCTCTGCTGTTTTCAACATGGCAGAAGCCGGTGACTCTCAGAGCCTTGATAAAGCAGTGGACCTTGATCCTTCAAGCTCTGCAGAAACCTCAGATCTCAGAAGCGTTTTGGTTACAAGTGTTTTGAATTTGGAGAAGCTGGACACTGACCTGTACCGGTAAAGTTGTGGTTACAGTAATGTTGATGTCAGTAGTAGCCTAGTGGTTAAGGTGCTGGACTAGTAATTAAAAGGTTACCACTGTTGGGCCCTTGATCGGGACCCTTGAGTACAGTCACAGTATCGTTTTGGATTAAAAATATCTAAATGTATTAAATTGTATTGGGCAAGCTGTAGCCTAGTGGTTAAGGTGCTGGACTAGTAATCAGAAGGTTGCTGGTTCAAACCACACCACTGCCAGGTTGCTGCTGAGCAATTGCTCAGACTGTTAACTGTAATGTACTGCAAGTCGCTTTGGATAAAGGCGTCTTCTAAATGCTGAAAATGTAAATGTATATAAGTTATGGAAAGATCTTAATGACATATGATGTATTACACCTGTACTCACTCACCTGTAACTTTGTGCTGTGTTTGTGTGTTAATAGAGGGAAGCATCACTGGGTACCTCGGTCTCAGCGTCTCTTTGGTGGCCAGATTGTTGGCCAGGCTCTGGTAGCAGCTGCCAAATCTGTGAATGATGATCTAAATGCTCATTCCCTCCACTGTTACTTCGTAAGAGCTGGTAAGCACTTAAGATGAGTTGCCATTTTATTGGGAACACCCAGGGCTGGGCGGCATGACAAAAAAATTGTATCACTATACTTTTTAAAGGAGGTCCTGGGTTCGATCCCCAGGCGGGGCTCCGGGTCCTTCCTGTGCGGAGTTTGCATGGTCCTAACCCTAATTGGATAAGTACTTTTTAAGATTCTGACGGTTTCACAGTACATCACAGCATGTTTTATTTTTGTATGACTGGGACTTTTTATATATGTCTGTGGCTTAGTCCTGGAATGCTGTCAGACACAAACTGACACCAAGTTAGAGCACATGATAGGGAACAGTGTGTCAAGATTTTTGAATAATCTAACAGGTAATTATCTTATAACACCACAAAAATTGCACAGTGCAAATGTAGTTTTAGAGAACTAAACAAACATCAGGATTACCAAAATGCTCTTAAAATGTCTGGGACAAAGTTCTGAAACTGTATTAATGAAGGCTAAAATATTTCGAATATTGTATTGTTACAAAGTAGAAATACTTTCTCTCACCTTACCTGCTTTACAGGAGACCCAAAAGTTCCAGTGCTTTATCAGGTTGAAAGGATTCGTGACGGTCGTAGTTTTTCAGTTCGACTGGTCAAGGCCATCCAGCACGGTCAGCCAATACTGATATGTCAGGCATCGTTTCACCTGCAGCAGACCAGTCCACTCGAGCATCAGTTTACCATGCCCAGCGTCCCCCCACCTGAAGCCCTGCTTACAGGAGAGGAGCTTATCCAACAATACCTCAGGTATCACTATCAGTCATTTGTTTGCTATTACAAAATAATGGATGGAATTGCTGCATTTTCGTTGATTCTTTCATCCGTTTGCTTTTGCAGTGATCCAAAAGTAGCTGATAATGCCAAGCAGGGATTGAATAAGATCCTGGCTGACGAGGTTCCCATCGAGATCAAACCAGTGAATCCAAGTGACTTTTACAAGCGTGTACCAATGGAGCCTAAAAAGTTGTTCTGGGTCCGAGCAAAAGGGCATATTGGTAAGTAGACATTCATTCATTCATTCACATTTATTATACCTAGGAGATGCTTTTCATCCAAAACAGCTTACAATTGTGACTGATTACAATCCAAGCAGTTAAAGATTAAGGGCAGTAATAGAGTTTGAACCTTCTGATTACTAGTCCACTACCTTAACCACTATGCTACCAATGCCCATCCAATGCCCATATACAAGTTCTGTAATGTGTGATTTTTTTCCAGGGGAGGCGGACATGAAACTGCACTGTTGTGTTGCTGCATATGTATCAGACTTCTTATTCCTTGGCACGGCGATGTTGCCTTACCCTCATCTCAGAGCCCAGTTCGTAGCCTCTCTGGATCATGCCATGTGGTTCCACAACACATTTAGAGCAGATCAGTGGATGCTGTATGAGTGTGAGAGTCCTTGGGCAGGTAAGTAACAATTGCACTTGATTATAGTCTATTGAAATATTCAAGTGGAAGAAAGTTAAATATGAGTTTTAATGCAACATAGTGAATGTGTAATTACTAGTACTAGTAACTTCTAGGTGTGACTGCACTTTTGAACTTTTTTTTTTGCTTGAGCCAATGGGTTTAATCTGAAATGTTTCATTATCTTAATGCAGAAATCTCTTTTAAAAATCTTTTAGTTTATCTTGTTCTCCTATTTACGTATTCACACATCAGTGTAATGACACAGGTGCTGAAACAACAGTCCCAATGGCTGGAAGTAGGTTTGCATTTGCATTTTCAGACCTAGTTTTGTTTAAATTTAAAATTAAAGCCAGGAATTACTTTTACAATTAACAGTAAAACATACAGCATGGGAAATAATCTTCACATTTTGTATATTACATATCTATTATTATATATTATATATATTATATATATTATGTACACCTGACAGTCATATTTGCATAACCAGCCCTGATGCTTTGCAACTATGGCAGATATGTGTAGAGATGTGCTGTGAACCTCTCATATAAATTGAACTATTTCTTTGATCTTCTTTGGCAGGAGGCAGCAGAGGGTTGGTGGAAGGCCGCTTATGGAGACAGGATGGGGTTCTCGCAGCTTCTTGTGCACAAGAAGGAGTGTTACGAGTTAAAGACACGATTCCTAGTAAACTGTAGATGAGATTTTGTAAAAGTTTCTTTGAGCTGATGACATTCCTTTTCTGTAGTAAAACAGACTAATCATGATTATAATTACCATAGATTTACATGTTAATAATCAATTCTGATGGATGGCTGGTGATCGACCGTTTACAGAGTGTTCAGTCAGAACAGCCAGACATTGTGTTCTTTGAGCACTCAATGGGAACTGAAATGGCACATTTACAACCTGAAACGACTGTCTGTGCAACTTAAATTTCTCTATAAAACGCTGTAATGAAGGACTTCATTGAAACCACGAGGAACTATAAAATTAATGCATTTACAGGCTTGCTAAAATAGGATTGTCATTTGATTTACTTACCAAATTTAGGTGTTTATATTAAACAGCACACTACAATTATTTAAGCTTTTTTGTTGTTACTTAAATCTGATTTGCAGCTATTAAATTAATTCACAATCTGTACAGGTGAATGCACTTAATATTATTAATAATAATTATTGTCAGTTTTTACTACTTTGTAATTTATAAATAAATACAATTCTAATTACTTGATGTAGCTATTCCATTTTTTTCAAAATTAAAAATGCTTCAGAATTTATTTAATTCTTTCGGTGGCTGAAATGAATAATCATATGTGCAGTCTACACTGATGAACCAAAACAAAACAGCTCTGACTTGCCAACACATGGACTCCACAATTCATGTGGTATCTGGTACTAGCAGGTCCTTAAACTTCTTTTCCTTGTGGGGTGGATCGCCCTACAATTCATAATGGTGCAATCTCTCAAAAGGATAGAATGACTGTAGAATTTATTATTTTTGTTATTGTTGTTATTTAAGTTTGGTTTTGGTTGTGGTGGGTCTGCAGCTACCTGTGAACACTAAGTGCAGGGCAGGAATGCATCATGGACAGGGTGCCAATCCATCACATCTATTCCTTCTTGCATTTACAGTTGGGGGCACCCATACAGATATCTGGATTGGATCCTTAGATCCTTACCTCCAAGTCTAGATCTTTGAGAACTCACGCATCCTCTTTTAGCGTCTACATAGACTTCGTGTGGATACTGTGTTTTCCTGCCACCATTCGAGGGCGGCACGGTGGTTCAGTGGGTAGCACTGTCGCCTCATAGCAAGAAGGTCCTGGGTTTGATCTTCAGGTGGAGTGGTCCAGGTCCTTTCTGTGTTTGCATTCTCTTCCTGTGTCTGCGTGGGTTTCCTCTGGGAGCTCCGGTTTGGAGCTACAAAATTGCACATGACTGTGTTTGACATTAAACTTGAACATTGAACTGATTAATCTTGTGTAACCGGTAACTAACTGTCCTGTCATGAATGTAACCAAAGTGTGTAAAACATGACGTTAAAATCTTAATAAATAGATAAATAAATGCTGCCACCATTCAGAAGGTGGCTGTCCACTCTAAATTTAGCCTAGTTGTAAGTAAGTGAGTAAATAAATGCGTGGTGTCTAAGGTAAAGTCCCTCCTTGCACCTAGTGTTTTAGGTAGGTTCTGGTTTCACTGCGACTCTGATCAGGATAAAGCAGTTAGTGAAAATGAATTTGTAATAACAAGTAACTATACGAGTGTAGCTTAGCCAGTCCTCATGAGAACATGATTCAGGGGGGTGGGGTGTAAGGGTTTCAAATGTGGTTTGTGATTGGTTAACGTGAATGATGACATCACGTGTAGTATAAATACTACCACAGCTGCTCTTCCAGCTCACAGACCGAGCGGTCGTGGTAGATGTTGGTGTGCTGGTGTATTTAGTTCGGTCACAGAGTAAAAATCCAAAATGCCTCGTGTATACGTAGGCAAACTGAGTTATCATGTCCGCGAAAAGGATCTGCAGAGATTCTTCAGTGGCTATGGAAAGCTTTTGGAGATTGACCTGAAAAACGGGTAAGTTTCCCAGACTAGCTCGTCGTTGCGTTAGCTCGACAGCTAACAGCTTCCAGACCATTCTAACCAACCGTGTTACGCTGAGTCGGTCGTAGTTATATTTACGCAATTAACGTCACAGTTTTTTGTTATAGGTCGAATAAATTTGCTAATAAATATTTTTTGTAGTTTTTGCACGTTTTAATGCAATGTAGATTTTTTTGCCGCGTGGTCAATATGGCGGACGCTACAGACAAACAATGCGCTGTAATTTCTTGCCATTCGTTTTTGTTTTCAGCCATTAGTGTTTTATTTTTTTATCGAATTACAATAGCGGGGTGGTTTGTTGTACAACAGTATTTGTTTTGTGTTGCGAGTTAACACATATTTTGAACATAGTACGTTGTTTCTGTTTATTTTGCTGTTTTACAATATGGCGGTCACGCACTTGTAGGCCATGCTGTTAGCATTTAGGCTAAGCTGCAGAGTAATGGCGTTTGGTGAAGATATGTAGGTCACGTATTATTATGGGATTCAACAAATAAGCATGGGTTTCCAATCCAGACACGTAATAATTATTAAATATGATCGGGGGTGCATGTGGGTTCTTCTTTACATTGTCTGTAACACGTTTTTGAATACATTCAAAGCAGCGGTGCTCGATCTTATTCTCAACGAACAACAATGGCTGCTGATGGTTGAATGGATAGATCACTTTATTAATCACATCGGGAAAGTCAGCTCAAAATACCTTAAAGCAAAAAAAGTATTAAAGTACAAATGAATAGAATAAACAAATGTAGTATGTAATGCATGATATGTAATATACATAACATTAACAGGAGTGTAATGTAATACCAACAATGCAATATGCAATAGCTTCTGCTCATCCATTGGCTCTAATCCAGTAATGCACAAAAAGCTTCACATATTTATTTTACTAATACGGTTCTTTTCTAGTAGTTTGCATCCCTTAAATTTAGCCACGAAGGTAATATCAAATACCAGACCAATGCTTAAAGAACCACTAAGAAATAGTTCTAAATCCAGGATGTTTTTGCACCTTGTTTGTCTGCAAATGTGCTGCCCTGTTTGAATTTTTACAAACTTGGCATTTCAGTATTCTGATGCCTGTTGGTATAATGCCTAATTGTTTAGTCTTAAATTATCAGAAAAATGGAACCAAGTTGTCCAATATATGCAGCTTTTATGTAAGCAGTAAGGTAAGAGGCACAAGGTTCTGTTAACGTTCTAATATTTACACATTTAGGAGTGTTTGAATTACATAACACTTAAACTTAGTTGACACAGTTTACAATTGATTAAATGTACTGGTCTTTTTTGCTTTATAGGTATGGCTTTGTGGAGTTCGAGGATACCCGTGATGCCGATGACGCCGTGTATGAGCTGAATGGAAAGGAGCTTTGTGGCGAGCGAGTGCTGGTTGAGCATGCCAGAGGGCCACGGCGAGATAGAGACCGAGATGGATATGGTGGGGGTTATTGGGGTTCAGGGCGCAGTAAGTCCACTCTACAAATATTAACTGTACTGTAAAAGCATTTATTCCTAGGTTTCTCAGACGGGCTGACGAAATGTGCCAATTCTGTCCCTCGTCTCCATTCCTGGCTACTTGTTTGGGAAGATGGAAAGAAATTGAGTCTGCGGAAGTTTCTTTACGGGCACACACAGATCAGCGTGCTTCTTGTCTACAAAATCAGGCCGGAGATGCACAGTAGATAGTTAATTAAGCTAATTAGTTAAGTCAAATGTGATGGTAAAATGTCTGGGATTACACAAAACGACATCAACATAGACGATATTGTTACTTTTGCTGTTAAATTTTTTTTTTATAACTGGTCTATTTAAAATTAAATTAAGATTTGGCAATACAGCAGCATTTACATGTCAGAGGATGGTTAGGCTTTTTTTTGTTTTTCCCCTAATGGATGTTCACATGATGCCACCTCACTGACATGTAAATGAATGTTGTGACGTGTGATCATGCTGTGTGTGTGCTTTTGAAGTTAACATTAACAAGTCCTTGATGTTTCAATTTGAAAGAGTCCAGTGCGGGCTGGGTCCGAGTCCATTGAGGCTAAGATGACTGCCTGTCCCGTTTGGCCTTGGCTTTCACCTTACAATGTGTGTGTGACCTTTGCCCTTTGACCCTTGGCTGACCTAACCGGAAGCCATGATGACAGCAGCCTTTTGCCAATAGACCAGGGTGATGGTGAGGAAACCCATTGGTTTTTATGTTGAACGAAAATATTGCAGAGGTTATTGTAAAATATGTAGCAGTCATCTAGTCTTTAATTAAAGAGCAATGGGCTCCCGTTGCTTTGCGTGGTCACTAGAAAGGTAAAGCTTTTGTAGTTTGTCATTTTGATTTTGCATTTATTTTTTTAATTTTTTTATGTAGCATCAACCTAGACAGGGTTTATTTGGTAAATGGAGTCCAACAGGGGACTGCTAACCAGTTTAAATTGGTTATTGGTATTGCTTAATGATAATGTGAAATGCATACAAGCGATGTCCAGATTAATCCGTTTTAATTCTGCTGTTCCCCTTGTGGGCTCCATACAGAGCATCAGACAGTTGCTAGTCTATTAGGTTAAGAAGAGAATTAGTATACTAGCCTTATGAGGTTGAATGTATATGCATCAAACTCTGCCAACACCTTTTGTTTGTCTTTTTTCTCTTCAGAGTATCTTCTGAGGTAAATTATATTAATGAGCTTTTTTCATGTTAATGGTATTTAAGTCAGGAAGCTTAGAGTTTTCCAAACTTATTTGATGCAGCATTTGTCAGTTGCCAGTTTCCCTATCTGACTTTGTTCTCCATTATTTGTGTGTAAAGGTAGTAGTGGTGGTGGTGGTGGTGGTGGAGGAGGAGGAGGAGGAGGAGGTGGTGGTGGCGGCGGCGGCGGCGGAGGTGGTGGTGGTGGTGGTTACAGCAGCAGGAGTCGCTCTGGCCGAGACAAGTATGGGCCACCTGTGCGCACAGAATACCGGCTCGTTGTGGAGAACTTGTCTAGTCGTTGCAGCTGGCAGGACCTTAAGGTAAACAATGTCCAAAAACTGAAGCATGGTATTTTGTCTGATGGTATTATTAATCCTGAGTGTGCCAGCATGTACACAACACTAATTAGAATATTTGAATGACTCCTTATTCTGTTAGGATTTCATGCGGCAGGCTGGTGAAGTGACCTATGCTGATGCTCACAAGGAACGCACAAACGAGGGGGTGATTGAGTTCCGCTCTTATTCTGATATGAAAAGAGCTCTGGAGAAACTGGATGGGACTGATATTAACGGCAGAAAAATCCGCCTGGTGGAGGATAAGCCCAAGCGTCGTCGTTCTTACTCAGGCAGCCGGTCCAGGTTAGTTGGACGCTCAACTGTTTCCTGAAAGCTTTTTCAAAGAGTAGTTAAACTGACCAAAGCTTTGATAGGTTTAGTTGGATAAAGCTTTCCTTGCAATAATTGCAACAAATGCTCTGGTTCTCAGGTCTCGTAGCAGACGCCGTTCTCGTAGCAGGAGCCGTAGAAGCAGGAGCTCCCGAAGCCGATCCAAGTCTCGCTCCCGGTAAGGGTTTGTTTTACTAGTGGAGTCATGTCGAGTGTAAAATCCTAATTAGATATTCAATGTTTAATAAATGTAGAAAAAAAGCTTTTTTTTACTATTTAAATGCATGTGCACTTAAATTGCTCTTTGAATTTATAACTTTCTTTCTCTCAACAGCTCCCGGTCCCGCAGCAAGCGTCGCTCACACTCCAGGTCCAAGAGAAAGTCACAATCCAAGTCCCCATCCAAATCACGCTCTAAGAAATCCCGCTCCCGTTCTGTTAGCCGCAAGTCTCGCTCCAAGAGCCGCTCTAAAAGCCGCTCCAAGAGTCGCTCCAAGAGCCGCTCCAAGAGCCGCTCGAAGCCCAAGTCCGAGCGTGGCTCCCGAAGCCGCTCCAAAGAGAAGTCTGTGAGCAAGAAGTCCCGTAGTCGGTCTGCCTCCCCAATGGAGAACGGTGACAAAAAGTCTGTCTCGTGTTCTCCCTCCCCACGCGGAGATGAGCGCCGTTCCAAATCACCTGCTAAACGCTCAATGTCCCGCTCCCCTTCTCGGTCCAAGTCTCGTTCTAGATCTCGCTCCAGGTCTGCATCCCAGGACTGAAGCTGAGAAGATGATTGACTTGGTGAATGCTGATTTGTAGCTTTTGGTTGTAGAGCACTTGAAAAAGGTGCTACAGAATATCACGTAAGAAACATTGTATGGACGGCTAATGTGTAAATATTAATTGTGTACCTGGTATGTCTTAAATAGCCTCCAACTTTCTCCATTTTGATTTGGGTCTGTTTTTTAAAGTTAGTTGCTTGTACTGAAATGTTTGCTGTTTTAGGAACTTTCCTATGCTAACTAAAACTATTGCATTTTGAGACTGAATCTTGTTTGGCTGCATAGGAATGCTTCTATTTCTGAAAGTACTGTGGAATGCTTTAGGTTAAGTATTTTGTGATGGGCCATCGTACAGTAACTTTTTGTTTCTTTTTTTTTGTACTTTGCCTTTTGAGAACTGGCTTTTGGTGCATCACTCTGGTGGAACTAAAGACAAAGTCTTGTTTCATTTTTACCTGTGTATAAGCAATCTGCAGTATTTTAGTTAAATAAACATGATTGGTTACTTTGTTTGCAAAATGTGTCTTTTTATGCTATTTGCTGAAGTTAAGACACTTGTTCCCACCAAGTGTTGAAAGTCTACCATTGATTATCCAATACACTGAAACATAAGAATGCTTGAATCCTAGACAGGTCGAAAATTGAAGATTTAAACTAACCTGAAGGTATGTATGTACAGTAGTTCTGACTATGAGCCACAGAAACCAAGGTGGGACCTAGAAAGCAAAAAGAAGAGAATTTGTTTCTGGCTGAGAATGATCAAGATAATAAGCCTATAGTTGTTTTAGTGAATGAATTGCATAAATAAAATCCACTGGTTGTAAAGCAGGTGAGAACACATTCTAAATTATCACTGGTGGAGATATGAAGCAAGAAGGCAGAGCAGCAAATAAGGATGCAAAGATTGAACAGATTTTAATATTGGAATGAAGGCGAAATATTTAAAATGTGTTCATCCAAAGTTTATCATGACCAATTGCAAGTCATGGTTAGCCATCTAATGGGTCACATGAGACAACTGCACATACCTGGATCTGTCAAAGAAGCGCTCAACCAAGAAAACATAGGAGCAGTCCTAAACTTCTTGGCAGAAGTGAAAATGGACAAACGGAATTGAGGACATGACACTGATCATGCTGTAAATATAACAATCGTGTTAAACTCTAAATAAGGACCTGAGGGACATGAAGGCTATAGCATCCGGTACAGATCAACAGAAGTACTACTGTTAATCAAATGTATATAATTTAAATAATACCATGCTAACTTAAGTTTAAAAAAATATTAAAGGGGGCAATGACTTTTTCACATCTGAATCATTTGCATTTGATGAACTAGCAAAAACTAAAGAAATCAGTAGGTGGCAAAAACATTTACACATGTTCAAAATCCACAAGAATTAGGTCTACTGTTGGACCCCTGAGCAAGGCTCTTAAACATCGACTGCTGGAGTCTGTAAAAGCTGCAAGTGTAAATGTGTTTATATGTGGAACCTTAAAAGAAATTGGAAATGATTTTGCACATACAAATATAAAAGTCTTCACGTCGATATTGTATGCTTTATTCCAATTAATTGATACATTATTTTGTATATGGTGGTTGTATTAATCATAAAACTTCATTAAAGGACAGGTCACGCCATTAAAACCAGCCACACATGTCTGCTAATGGTAAATTATGCCGGCTCACTGGGAGAACATGTCAAACTCCCTTTAAGGTTTAAACACCTGTCAAGGTATTCCGGTTTGCTTGTACTTTTCGCAGAATTTGCACTGTTTTTTTATAATTACCTTTAGGTGTGAGTGAATGTGTGCCAAGGGTTCCCGGGTGTTGCCGGTGTTCTGTCGATTTATCCTACCCATCGATTTGTCCTACTGAGCATGCGCACATCGGTTTTGACTCGTTGCGGGGAACGCCTATAATTCTGTGCTACCTTTGCCTAATTTATTTGTTCTAGCGGTTAGTAACGTATGGTTTCGTTTTAATTCTTTAAAAAGTTTAAAGTTTAAGTGTATGTAATGATGTTATTATGTGACTTTAAAAAAAAAAGCTATATAAAAATATTCAAAGTGCTTAAATGAGCTGTACTTGATTGATTACAGTTAAATAACTGTGTATCTTAATAATGCTGTGTTAACGTTGTATTTAACCACGTTTATACATGCCTTTGGTAATTTTAGATGCGTTTTTCATACATCTAGAAAAGCCAATCATTTTTAAATAACCATCTGCGACCTTAACATTATGACAACACAAAATGTATTAGGTTATTTTTCAGTTTTGTGCTTTATTAGCAGTTCAATATGTACAGTAACGGTTGTTTGAAGTTAAAGTTGAGTTTAAAGTGAATTACTGAATGAATATGTTGAGCATTTATTACGTTTTTTATGTACTCAGTTATTTGTATATGTACAACTATTTTTTGCTGCTCCCCTGTCAGTTTAGTTCTAATTATTTGAGATTAAGATGTTCTTCGGGTTAGAATATTATTTACTACAAAATCAAAATGTACATACATCATACACACATACACATATATATATATATATATATATATATACATACTGTATATACATACATATACTGTATATACATATAATACTCACTACATAGCCAACACTACATATACACACTACATAGCCAAAAGAACTCGCTTGTAGTTCTACAATTACTGACTGTAGTCCATCTGTTTCTCTGCATGCTTTGTTAGCTCCCTTCATGCTGTTCGTCAATGGTCAGAACCCCCACAGAGCAGGTATTATTTAGGTGGTGGATCATTCTCAGCACTGCAGTGACACTGCCATGGTGGTGGTGTGTTATTGTGTGTTGTGATGGTATGAGTGGATCAGAAACAGCAGTGCTGCTGGAGTTTTAAAATACAGTGTCCACTCACTGTCCACTCTATTAGACACTCCTACCTAGTTGGTCCACCTTGTAGATGTAAAGTCAGAGACGATCGCTCATCTATTGCTGCTGTTTGAGTCGGTCATCTTCTAGACCTTCATCAGTGGTCACAGGACACTGCCCACAGGGTGCTGTAGGCTGGATATTTTTGGTTGGTGGACCAATCTCAGTCCAGCAGTGAGGTGTTTAAAAACTCAGCACTGCTGTGTCTGATCCATTCATACCAGCACAACACACACTAACACCATGTCAGTGTCACTGCAGTGCTGAGAATGATCCACCACCCAAATAATACCTGCTCTGTAGTGGTCCTGTGGGGGGTCTGACCACTGAAGAACAGGGTGAAAGCAGGTTAAAAAGTATGTAGAGAAACAGATGAACTACAGTCAGTAATTTTAGAACTACAGAGTGCTTATACATGATAAGTTTTTCAGGATGAACTCAAGTTCATATGCATGTATAAATAGCTGGAGGTAATATTGTTATTGAACATTTTAAACTAGTTAGAATTTTGCTAAACCAGATTTTGCCACTGTCTCCATTAATTAATAGGAATTATAAAGCCAAGTGAACTTCATGACAGCAGGGCTGAGTGGTGATTTAAGACAATGCAGAGGATTACTGCATAAGTTGCTCCATGCTGCAAGACAGAGCTGACAAGAGCATGATTGAAATGATAGATATTTAGAGCAGCTATATTATACAGATATACAGATATATTTTATCTAATTTTACCTTTATTATTAAAAAGTTATTGTGAACATTATTTACTGATTTGTACAGCATTGTTACCTGTTTTACTCAGGTGCAGTGTGACAGTAGATGGGTACATTTTAATGTGCAGAATATAACAAATCACACCCAAAATACATATGTAAAAAATGTAGACACATCCACCAGAGACTCAGGATGTGTTGTTGTTAATAAACTAGTTTAAAAATTACACAATTATTTGAGATGTATGGGCTGTATAGTGGCTCAGTGGGTAGCTTTGTTGATTCACAGCAAGAAGGTCCTGGGCTCCATTTACAGGTGGATTCTTTCTGTGAGGAGTTTGCATGTTCTCCCCATGTGTATGTGGGGGGTTTTTTCCGGGTGCTCTAGTTTTCTCCCACAGTCCAAAGACATGCAAGTGAGGTAAATTGAAGATACAAAACTGTCTCTGACTGTGTTTGATATTAAATGTGTGAACTAATAAATCTTGTGTAATGAGTAACTACCTGCCCTGTCATGAATGTAACCATGATGTTAAAATCCTAATAAATAAATTAAAAATTAAGATAAATGTCTGAGAGACAGGTCAATAAATCAAGTGTGCTACCTATCATTTGTAATAAAATATAAGCCCATCGAGATGTGCTAACACTATTTATAATAAGACATAGATCTATCGAGATGCGCTGTCTATTGTTTATAATAATATACATACCTATCGAGATGTCCTACCTATTGTTTATAATAATATACATACCTATCGAGATGTCCTACCTATTGTTTATAATAAGATACATACCTATCGAGATGTCCTACCTATTGTTTATAATAAGATATAGAGCTATCGAGATGTCCTACCTATTGTTTATAATAAGATATAGAGCTATCGAGATGTCCTACCTATTGTTTATAATAAGATACATACCTATCGAGATGTGCTACCTATAGTTTATAATAAGATACATACCTATCGAGATGTCCTACCTATAGTTTATAATAAGATACATACCTATCGAGATGTGCTACCTATAGTTTATAATAAGATATAGACCTATCGAGATGTGCTACCTATAGTTTATAATAAGATACATACCTATCGAGATGTCCTACCTATTGTTTATAATAAGATATAGAGCTATCGAGATGTCCTACCTATTGTTTATAATAAGATACATACCTATCGAGATGTGCTACCTATAGTTTATAATAAGATACATACCTATCGAGATGTGCTACCTATAGTTTATATTAAGATATAGACCTATCGAGATGTGCTACCTATAGTTTATAATAAGATACATACCTATCGAGATGTCCTACCTATTGTTTATAATAAGATATAGAGCTATCGAGATGTCCTACCTATTGTTTATAATAAGATACATACCTATCGAGATGTCCTACCTATTGTTTATAATAAGATACATACCTATCGAGATGTGCTACCTATAGTTTATAATAAGATACATACCTATCGAGATGTCCTACCTATAGTTTATAATAAGATACATACCTATCGAGATGTCCTACCTATTGTTTATAATAATATACATACCTATCGAGATGTCCTACCTATTGTTTATAATAATATACATACCTATCGAGATGTGCTACCTATAGTTTATAATAATATACATACCTATCGAGATGTCCTACCTATAGTTTATAATAAGATACATACCTATCGAGATGTCCTACCTATTGTTTATAATAAGATACATACCTATCGAGATGTCCTACCTATTGTTTATAATAATATACATACCTATCGAGATGTGCTACCTATAGTTTATAATAAGATACATACCTATCGAGATGTCCTACCTATAGTTTATAATAAGATACATACCTATCGAGATGTCCTACCTATTGTTTATAATAAGATACATACCTATCGAGATGTCCTACCTATTGTTTATAATAATATACATACCTATCGAGATGTGCTACCTATAGTTTATAATAAGATACATACCTATCGAGATGTCCTACCTATAGTTTATAATAAGATACATACCTATCGAGATGTCCTACCTATTGTTTATAATAATATACATACCTATCGAGATGTGCTACCTATAGTTTATAATAAGATACATACCTATCGAGATGTCCTACCTATTGTTTATAATAAGATATAGAGCTATCGAGATGTCCTACCTATTGTTTATAATAAGATATAGACCTATCGAGATGTCCTACCTATTGTTTATAATAAGATATAGACCTATCGAGATGTGCTACCTATTGTTTATAATAAGATATAGAGCTATCGAGATGTGCTACCTATAGTTTATAATAAGATACATACCTATCGAGATGTCCTACCTATTGTTTATAATAAGATACATACCTATCGAGATGTCCTACCTATTGTTTATAATAATATACATACCTATCGAGATGTCCTACCTATAGTTTATAATAAGATACATACCTATCGAGATGTCCTACCTATTGTTTATAATAAGATATAGAGCTATCGAGATGTCCTACCTATTGTTTATAATAAGATACATACCTATCGAGATGTGCTACCTATAGTTTATAATAAGATACATACCTATCGAGATGTCCTACCTATAGTTTATAATAAGATACATACCTATCGAGATGTGCTACCTATAGTTTATAATAAGATATAGACCTATCGAGATGTGCTACCTATAGTTTATAATAAGATACATACCTATCGAGATGTCCTACCTATTGTTTATAATAAGATATAGAGCTATCGAGATGTCCTACCTATTGTTTATAATAAGATACATACCTATCGAGATGTGCTACCTATAGTTTATAATAAGATACATACCTATCGAGATGTGCTACCTATAGTTTATATTAAGATATAGACCTATCGAGATGTGCTACCTATAGTTTATAATAAGATACATACCTATCGAGATGTCCTACCTATTGTTTATAATAAGATATAGAGCTATCGAGATGTCCTACCTATTGTTTATAATAAGATACATACCTATCGAGATGTCCTACCTATTGTTTATAATAAGATACATACCTATCGAGATGTGCTACCTATAGTTTATAATAAGATACATACCTATCGAGATGTCCTACCTATAGTTTATAATAAGATACATACCTATCGAGATGTCCTACCTATTGTTTATAATAATATACATACCTATCGAGATGTCCTACCTATTGTTTATAATAATATACATACCTATCGAGATGTGCTACCTATAGTTTATAATAATATACATACCTATCGAGATGTCCTACCTATAGTTTATAATAAGATACATACCTATCGAGATGTCCTACCTATTGTTTATAATAAGATACATACCTATCGAGATGTCCTACCTATTGTTTATAATAAGATACATACCTATCGAGATGTGCTACCACTAGTTATAATAAGATACCTATAATTTATAATATGATAGACATAATTTTAATAAGAATAGATCGATAAAACTTAAATATTTACTACAGGAATACATTTCGATAGGGTAGGACAAATCGACAGATAGATCTATAAATCTGCGCTACGGTAGGAAGTTTCGATAGGGTAGGACAAATCGACAGATAGATCTATAAATCTGCGCTACGGTAGGAAGTTTCGATAGGGTAGGACAAATCGACAGAACACCGGATCCACCGCGACCGTGACATTATAAAGCAGTTATTATAAAGAGAATGAACGAATGAATAAGTGAGAGGTCCGTGAACGACAAGATTAACGAAATAAATGCGACTCTATTGGTTGAATTTATAATCCGACTCAATTGATTCGTTAAAAAGAATCGGTTCACAGGTAAGATTCACTCTGCACTGTGTGGAGCGTTCTTGTGTTTCTATGGCAGAAGCGTCCATGGCTACTGTTGCGCTTTAGATGTTACCCACAATGCACGGCGAGGAGGTTGATACCTAGTGGGTACGATTTTTATTTAAATAAATATAATTATTGTAATAATCTAATGATGAGTTCTGGATTGTAATGTGTAATAACTCAGAACTGTTCGAGCAGTGACCGACTCGCACTGCTGGTTACCCTTATGGATCCGTTAGCTGCTAACTGACTAGCATTAGCCAACTAGCTAGGTACTTGTGAAGAGAGTGACATTCCTCATCACAGTTTATTAGTAAGTGTTTGTTTTGGTCCTGAACTGTTAACATGAACACATTATTAGTACATACAAACAGTCTCAAACAGCTTTTGTTCTGAATTAAAATCTCTTTTATTGCTTATAGAATGTCGTGTTCAGATAGAACGGAAAGCTGATGAATGCAAGATGGAGAAGGAAACACGGAGCACTATTATTTTTAACTCCTCTAAAAGAGAACTGTTCACTGCTAACACCGGCTACAAGTCCCTACAGAAGAGACTGAGGACACAGTGGAAGATTCAGAGGTACAAACGTGTTGTTTATATCAAAAACAAAAAAACTAATGAAGATAGTTAGCACCCTTTTTTAAAATTTCATTTTTATATCAAAGCTTTTTAGTTTCTTTTTTTAGACTTTCAATACATGGGAGAGCTTTCTATGACTAAAACGTTTAAACGATAATAAAAGCTTTTACATAGATTTTTGTAATTATAATACCTGCAATGTGTACTTTACTGTATACAGCAGTGATCTGTGTTTCATAGGCACACAGAACAGTGTTTATTGTGGTGTCTTCTTAGATTATTAGATTTTTTTGTCAATATACACTAAATATGACTACCAGTTTTGAAGAAATGTCTACTGCCGTTTTTAGGGTGGCCAGCCGTCCGGCTTTAGGTCGGACAGTCCGGTTTTTCAGCTGCCAGTCCTCCGCCCATGCAACGCTAGGACGGACACTTAAAAATCCTCCTTTTGGAGTGAACTGGTTACGTTTTTGATCAATATTATCTGTCATTGGCTCAGGTACATGTCAAAACAAATGCTTTGTGTTTCATTGGTTTAACAGCCTCATTGACTGCTTATAGTGCTACCTATCGTGGGCGGACCCTCTAAATGCTAGTCTGTGATTGGGTGGTTGAATTTCGCCCGCTCGCTCTGTTCTGCATACACCTCTACCTGAGTCAGTTAGTCAGCTCTCATGCTCAGGAACGCTGTGAAAATGCCAAATATATCAAAAGTAGACACATCATTTGGTGAGTAAAACAGTAATTTGTTGGTCAAAAACTCTGTTATATGGGTTATGGCTTCATTCTGTGTGTTGCAGTATCATGTCCCCCTGTTCCTGTTATGACATCCTCCTTTTGGGGGTGTAATGTCCTCCTTTTTGTGACTATGAATGTGGCCACCCTACGTTTAATATGAAGAGAGGTTGCCACACAATGTCATGCCACATTCTGCACTATTCTGTCACAGCATAGTAATAGAGTTCGGGTGCTAGACTGGCCTGCCTGCAGTCCAGACCCGTCTGCTGTTGAAAACGTTCGGATCGTTATAAAGCACAGTGTATGACAACAGAGGTCCAGCATTGTTGATCACTTAAAGTGTAATGTCGAGCAAGAAAGTTTAACTTTCTTGACACAAGGTAAACATGTCCCTGTCTCATGAGTTGCAGACATTTAAATTAGGTGTATTTTATTTAAAAAGTGCACCCTACTGTCCCAACCTTTTCTTTTAATTAGAGTTGTAGAATAAAAATGCGAATTGTCATTAGTGTAGCCTGCTGCGCACTGCAATTTTTATTTTTGTTTTATTGTCAGGCTGTGCAGCAAGTAAAATAAGGTAAATAAACTAAGTTTAAATCAGTTACTATGACCAGAGTTATGTGTGATGGAGAAGAAGTAAGGCATTTAAACTTAACAACATTGTACATACTGTAAAACATTGTGGTGGTAGTATCATTCTTGGTTTTGCTGTGTTGGTTAACTGGTACATTTTAATTTTCTACTGGGTTTTTCCTCTTCATGTCTCAATCTAATCATGTCCTATATACAAACAATTTGCCTAAAATTGCTTTGTTGGACTGTATGGGTGGAATGTGTATAAGCATTAAGAATATCAATGTTTTGTTTAATGTCCCTCAGCATTAAAGAGGAAATCACTGCAGAGAAACTGCATGGTGTAAAGCTGTGGATTACTGTCGGCCCTCGAGAGAAGTTTACTGAGGCAGAGGTGAGTTGGTAGACACACGTACCATGTACTACAACTGTTTAGAGACAAGTGTACAGAGCAACAAATGGGCTACGGTCAGTAATTACAATCACAAGGTTCATCTGATTGGTAGGTGTAGCTTATCATGGATCAATTAATGCACATATAAGATAGGTGTTCCTAATAAAGTGCTTGGCAAGTGTCAAAGGTTTATGTTGATGCTTCAGTTTTTGATGTGATTTTTAGTTGCAAGTCCTGAAGCAATACCTCCATGGTGGTGGGAATATTCTTGTGATGCTCGGAGAAGGAGGAGAAGTAAAAAATGGCACAAATATCAACTTCCTTCTGGAGGAGTTTGGTATCATGGTGAACAGCGGTAAGCCATTTAACAGTCGATGCATTTTATTATTTTGCATTTCAATGTTTAATACACTAGGCGTCCAATCAGCATTTCTTTCACATTCCAGATGCTGTCGTGAGAAACGTTTATTACAAATACTTCCACCCCAAAGAAGCACTCGTGTCCAACGGCGTCCTTAACAGGTTTTTATCAGACAAAGTCCTTACTGAAGCTTTTAAAATACTGTCTGATTGGCCACTTAAGAAAGGATGGGTATGTTAATGAATTCTTTGTGTCTGGCAGGGAAATCAGCCGTGCTGCCGGCAAAGCGGTAACGGGGGTGATTGATGATGAAAGTCCTGCCAACAATACACAGTAAGTTCTGGATCTTTTACGGTTTGTATTTAGCACAACATAGTCATGTAGAAAAGCCAACACAGTGTTTTTGGGGTACTGAATGCTATATGTGCAGTCCAAACAAGAATACCGTGGAATGAAAAAGTTTGTGAACACTGTGGAATCACCTGCAATATTGCATAATTTTACCACATTTTTCCCCATAAATGTGCCCTATATGGCCAAAAGTATTGGGACACCCTTTCTAATTATTGAATGTGTTATAGTCACAACAAATCTTAAACATATTGACTAATCGTTTCTGAATTATGCCAAGAGTCAGATGTTTATCTCTACTATGTCCACATTTTTACACCATAAATGTGCACTATATGGCCAAAAGTATTGGTACACCTGTTCTACGTACTGGATTAATGTGTTTCAGCTGCGACAATTGTGTAATAAATGAATTATATCATAGAAAATAATTCTAAAATAACACTAGCCATAGCCTAGTGGTTAAGGTACTGGACTAGTAACCAGAAGGTCGCTGGTTCAAGCCCCACCACTGCCAGGTTGCTGCTGCTGGGCCCTTGAGCAAGGCCCTTAACCCTCAATTGCTCAGACTGTAACTGTAATGTAAGTCACTTTGGATAAAGGCGTCTGCTAAATGCCGAAAATGTAATAAAAATGTAAAATATATGCTTCCAACGCTTCAGCAACAGGTAAGGAAAGGCCTTTTCATGTTCCACCATGACTCTGCGTCTGTGCACAAAGCAGGGTCTGAACAGCTTTGGAATGAATTGGAACATCAGTTGGAGCTTTCTTGACCAACATCAGTGCCCAGTTATACAGATGCTCTTTTTTTGGGCAAAGATTCCCACAGATGTAGTTCAAAGTCTTGTGAGAAGCCTTCTCAGATAAGTGGCTGTTGTTATAGCTGAAAAAAGATCATTGTAAAGGTCACACTATTTGAATACCATTTGTTTTTTAAATCGGATGTCCAACAAGCTCATGGTCAGGTGTTCAAATAAATACCTCTTCCTAATATTAATATTAAGGTGAGGTGTTTCTGCCACGTTTAGTGCTTGCAGGATTATAACATGAATTATATTAGATTTTTTATCAGTATCTGCGTCCAACATCTTTGTTACATTTTGGGAAAGACTTCCCTGTTTTAGCATGTATGTGCCCCTTCAGTGTAGAGAAACTCCAGTGGCCTGAGCTCACTGAACAGCTTTGGCAGGCTAACCTTGTTGATGCTTTTCTTACTGAATTGACACAGATATTCACAGACACATTTGAAATTTTGTAGAAAGCCCTCCCAGATGAATGCTGGCTTTTATAGGTGCATTTATGCCCATGCTTTTGAAACAGTATATCAAACAAGCTCATGCTTAGGTGTCCACATACATTTGGCTGTGTAATAAAGGTTACTGAAGGCTGCTGTAAAAAGGTCTTTAAAACATGCTGTTTTCTGTGCTTTTAACAGGGCTCTTACTTTTGTGTACCCGTATGGAGCCACGCTGAGTGTCATTAAGCCTGCTGTGGCGGTTCTGTCCACCGGCTCTGTGTGCTTCCCTCTCAACAGACCTGTTCTGGCCCTCTCTCACATCGGGGTTGGTAGCAATAAAAGCATTTTAGCAAAGTGGAGTATATGTTGTAGCATCCTCGTTTTGCACATTTTGAAAGTGTTTGTATTTTGCAATTATCCTAATTTTCTTACACACTTTTTCATCATCTGATAGCTATTTTAATTCAATTGAAGTTTACATGTATCTCTGCATTTCTTTGAAAGAAAAATGCAGGCAAGTTGGGAGTGCTGGGCTCATGCCACATGTTTAGTGACCAGTACCTGGACAAGGAGGAGAACAGTAAAATAATGGTGAGCTTATAGTGACCGCATGTTATTGGTTAAGAAAATATCACATGTTGCACACATATGTAACGTTATTTTTTTGGTGCAGGATGTTGTGTTTCAATGGCTGATGACTGAAAACATTCATCTTAACCAAATAGACGCTGAAGATCCAGAGGTGAGTTATAGATTGCTGCAGGGCAGCATGTGCCATTAAAATAGTATTTGCCCCTTTATTGATTTCTATTATTTTGATTTCAGATCTTCAAGTAAACATACAGTACAGTTTTTAAATATAAATGTATTCATAAAAACGAAACAGTTATCCAACACCAAATGGCCCTGTTTGACAAATAACCCCCTTGGTTAATAAAGTGGCTGTTAAGAAATTACATTGATCATTTTTGTTAATCAGACCCCACAAACTAGGCACTCAGACGACGCAGCAATTAAGCACGCTAGACCACTCGGCAAACACAGCTTACAGTAAAACGTTTAATCATGAAAAGTATCATTTATAACCACGAGAGACGACAGATCCTAACAGAAAAGACCATTACGGAACTATTTAACAACACAAAAGCAAAAATGCTCTTAAAATTCCTGTCAAGAACAAAACTAAAGCAACACATATAATAGACAAACATATACAACAGACACAACTTCACTAAATAAAACAGAATAGCGACTAAAAGACATATCACAACCTTTCCTGCCAAGGGCAGACATGGTGTTAAAAAACAGTACCAGCCTGGCCAGGTGCTCAAGAGATACGATCAAACATGTCTGAGAAAGAGAAGTATGAATGCTGTTTTGCTCCGTTGCTGCTGTAAAAAAAAGCTTTGTCTGGTCAAGGTGCCAGCAGGAGTAGTGGAGAATACACAGATGGCTTGTTTTCTGTTTCACCAGATTACAGATTACACCATGCTGCCAGATACTGGATTTCTATCTGAACGTCTGAGAGTGTGTCTTCAAGAGGGCGACGAGCCACCACGAGACTTCACCTCTCTTTTCGACATGTCTGTCTTTAGGCTGTCCACAGACTCCCTCCCCAGTGTTATTAGGTATCTCACCTCCTTAGCTCCAATAAACACTCTTGTACTGATTTTATTGTGGACAGTAAATGGAACAAATGTTAATCTGAACTGTCCTTTTTAGTTCCTACAAGCAGTTGAACGTCAAGCATGAGCCGCTGCAGTTGATCACGCCGCAGTTTGAAACGCCGCTACCACCTCTGCAACCTGCTGTAAGTCATTTGCTACTGAGATTTTCACTCTCTAATGCTTGGTTACAGTCAGAACTGGTACATACAGAATGCTGTGGAAGGTGTAGATGATTCCCAGATCCATGAACCAAACAGGGGCCCACAAAAAATGATAAATTTATTTATTAAGTTTAGTTATCATTCACTTTTCCTGGTCAGGGTCACAGTGGCGACAAGCTGAGAAGGTCAGCTCAGTCGTCTCTATCCTGCTCCTCCTAGGGGATCACTAGAAATTACCAAGCCATCTTGGGGGCATTTGTGTAGGATGCCCAGATCTTCTCAACACTTGTGCCACATGCTGAGTTTTAGGTTGCCAGATATCAGCAGTGACATGCAGGTTGCCTCACTAAACATTTTTAATCATCTTATTTGGTATAAATACTACAAAAAACTCCAAAATTTCCTTTTCCATGGTGGTAATAAATGATGTATTATTAAAGTTATCTGGTTACTATAAGTTCCTATAACAAAAACAGCTTGGTTGAAGATTCTATGTGCTAAGTCTTAATGCTTGAAGCTTTCTCAGCCCTAACATTCCTAGCCATGTCTCTGAAACAATGCATGATCTGTCTGTCCAGGTCTTCCAGCCTGTCTTCAAGGTCCTGCCCCCTCCCATGCTTGACCTCTTTGACCTTGACGAGACCTTCTCATCTGAAAAAGTGCGACTTGCTCAGCTTTCGAACAAATGTGAGTTCCCACATGAGACATTTATACCCCTAATTATGCATTTTAATTACAGCCCTCCCCACACAACTCAATGCGCTTGACTTTACATTACATACTAGACACACACATATACAGTATATACCTGTATATACTGTATATATACTGTATATATATATATATATATATATATATATATATATATATATATATATATATATATATATGGTGTTTTCCTATATAGTTGTAATTTCTCATACTGTTGTATAATAGTAATTGTCATTATATAGTCAATTATTCTACTCTATTTTATTTAATCTAACTGTATGTACTCTGCTGGAGCAGATAAAGAATGAAGAATCCTATCTTATTTGAAATGGAAACCTAGGAGCAGGCTGGTCCATTATTTAGGATTGCCACATGAATCATCCTGGTCCTTCTATTTGAATTGGCACAGTTTTTACACCAGATTTTGTAACACCAGTAATTCCTGATGCAACCCTCTTTATTTTATTTGGGTTTGGGACCTGCACTGAGAGCACACAGACAAGTGCACCTCCCAGTGGCTAGACTGTTCAGCCATCCCTATCAGATAGATGGTTAGATGAGATCTATGAAAATACAAAAATATTTTGGTTGTTGCTGACTGCTAGCCCACTACTGCAGAGACCTTGAATCTATGTGGTGCCATAGACAAGTTGTTTATCTGCCCACTAATCCATCCTTAGACTTGCATGATGTTATGAGACAGTTTGTTTACTTGGAAATGTCTAGAAATTCTTGTTTAGTAGACTGAAATCACATTGGTCTAATGTGTTCTAGGCACTGATGATGATCTTGAGTTTTATGTGCGGAAATGCGGAGACATCTTGGGGGTTACGGGCAAGTTAGACAAAGACAACAGAGATGCCAAATACATCCTGGAGCACATCTTTTTTCAGGTGGTGGAGTTTAAAAAACTGAATCAGGTGAGTTTATTTACCATAAAATAATTTTTCACAATGTTTATTTTAAATGATTTTATATTTTGTTGTTTTGCTTTTTTTTTTTTCTACAGGAGCATGATGTAGACACAGCACAGACAGGGTTTTCTCCTTTCTGAAGCTATAACTTCAACTGTATCCATGCACAACAAAACCGAATACAGATCTACCAACACTTTAAATCTTATTAATTTAATCGTATGATTTCACTGGGAAACACTTGCTGCAAGGCAGGAATATCCTGGCCACGTCATCGCACAGCTTCAGGCATATTTCTTAGACATAGCCTATTATGTCTGTATAGACACCTGGCCGGCAGATAGATTCACAGCTAAGATTCAAATCCTGGTTTTAGCAGTGGTAGGTTAGTGTAATAGAACTCTGTACCACCCAAGTGCTCATTTACATACAGACATCACTGGCTGTGTTAAAAGAGGTGGATGACCGAGGCCCCGCGTCCAGGGTGTTTTACTGCACAGCATCCAATGATTCTGGGGATTCAGATATGTTAAAAACATGCATACAGGCTTGAATGTAAATAGTCTGTCCATACTTTCCTGTACAATTAAATGTTTATATTCCTGAGCAGATGATATGTAGAGGTTTTAAATTCTAAATAAACTTTTTTAACTCTTTCCTTCAAATCACCACTCCGTGTATAAATATATCTTTATTTAAAGTACAAAAATATACATACATTTTCAATCACAATAAAACATTTACATTAATTAGGACGTTGCAGTGAGTCTCCACGGCATCTGCAAACATTAAATCACAATGATTATTTTTCACTTTTTTGGGTGCTTCACTGTTTGATATATTAATAAATCTATTACATGTATCACAATTCTATAAGAGATTCTACAATACATATAAAACACATTTTCGCCAAGTCAGTTTGATGCATTTTGCATTTGGAATTCCAAAAAGTCAGATGGTTTATTCAACCACTCGTACAAATAACCCCAGTGTTTAACAAAAACTTATCCCATTCCCTCTATACCAAAATTCTAGACACACTAGTTTGCCATTTTATCTTTTAACCATGTTGGGAAACACATCAACTTCAAATATATTGAGAACATTGAAAGACTTTTGTCCATACGTTTCAGTTTTTCACTTAAATGTTACATAGTCCAACAAACATGGAAAGAATCAAGTCATAGCTGGTTTCATTTCTAATGTTGTGTTGTATAAGAGGATTCTGTTTGAAGACTTTGAAACATACGTACATGTGCCTCATTATGGCAGGTCTTACCTACAGTGCTCATCAGAATGCCCCCTACATTGCCAGGTTTCTGGACAGACACTTCTGCTGCTCGTCGGTCAGATCTAATACAGCATGGCGCAGGTTAGAATCCTGAGACATAAACTCCCGGCATGCTCTCTGACCCTCTGGTGGTGGTGTTCCAGACCAGTTCAGAGAGGAAATCTCTGCCAGTGTTGGCGGTCCAGACTGGTAACTGGGACTCCACAATGACATCTTACTGGAGTCCAAGCACAGCTTGGGGCTTTCCACTGAGGGTTTGATGAGCGAGACTTCCCACAAGGGGTGTGACGTGGTCAGATCTATACAGGACAGGTCCAACGTGCTGGCCACGACTGGTTTTTGAAAGGTCATCTTCTCATAAGGTGTGGAGGATTTCCCTTCCACCAGACTGGTAATGCCAGTACCAGACACGTTGATGCTTGGGGACAGGAGAGCAGCCTTGGTTGGGATATTTAAAGGGGACAGAACAGTAGAAGACTGGTTAAATGAAGACTGTAGGGTGGGATTGAGTTCTGCATACTCCACTACGATGCCTTTAGGTGGTTTCAGCATTCCTTCAACAGATAAAGCAGACAGATTGCAATCTGCCAGAAAGCCCCGATCCAGTTCTGACATGGACAGACCTTTAAAGTTTCTAACCCCATCTAAAAAAAACAAAAAAAAGGGTTTGTAAATCATACAAAGTAAAAGAAAACAATAACAAGGATCAACTGTACAAACTATTTGAGTGTTGCATTTACCAGGCCTACCATGCTCCTCCTCCATGATTTAGATTTATTATGAGAATTAGGTTCAGCTTGTATTTATAGACAGGATTAATTAGGTCATTTCCTGTAAATACAAACTAAAGCACCATCTATTGTTAGGGGGGTTTAACTGCAGAAAAAACGGTCCAAAAGTAAATAAAATAGCTTAAAGTACTATATAATAAAATACTTTTATCTATTGTTATAACATATAAGGTAATTTACTATAATTAATTTTATTGTAAGTTTCTTTTAAGTACTAATTGATATACTTAGAATACATTATATACACATTATAATAGTAAAACAACTAAAAAAAAGTAAACATAATATATAATACATAACTTTATTATATTTGGCATTAAAATGTATTTGTATTTTGTAAATTAAAATAAATTTTTAAAACTACCATGCTCTAATTTTCCAACCTACTTGTTTTGGTGGTTTTTTTTGGATGTTTTTAGTGTTAGTTTTAGTAGTTGTGGTTTATGTTATTTTTTATAATATTTATGATTATATATAATTATAATATAACTCCTTGGTCAGGGTCTGCAGCAGCAGAGGAGATACAACTGGGAAATTGAACTAGATGCATAAATAGAATAGAAGAAATCAATATAATTATTATTTGTTAGTTTTTATTATGATTTTATAATAATATAGTATTTTAATACTACTACTACTAATTATTATGTATTATTTATAATAATAATAATAATAATAATAATAATAATAATAATTATTATTATTATTATTATTATTATCCCACCACTGCTAAGATTAGTTTTTTATTAGGGTTTTATAATAACTGTTATAACTTGTTATTATAGTTTATTATTAATAATAAGAATTATTATTATTATATATATATTTTTTGTATTACTATTGTGGTTATTATTATTATGGTGGTTATTATCCCACCACCGCTGAGATGAGCTTTTATTATGGCTTTGTAATAACTGTTATAACTTGTTATTATAGTATTTTAATAGAAATAAAATTAATCCTATTTTCTTTTTATTTATGACTCTGATAAACACTGTGCTCACCTCTATGGGCGTTTGTTGAGCTGCGCGCGCAGCCGGAGTCTTGTGACGTAATTGGCGGTATCGTATGCGAAAAAGAAGCGCGAGCCAGAAGTCTGAGTGCTGGTAACTGCTGCTGCTTCTTTCTGCTGCTTTAATGTAAATCGAATCAAAACTTCATTTGATTATTGTTATTCTTTATCTAGATGTTTCTGGTGTAGAAAGAGCGCAGTGAAGCACATGTGCGGTGTGGAGAAGCAGGTTTTAAGAGCAGGATTTGTTAAAAGAGCAGTGGAATGTCTTGGTGGTCGCGCGGGTAAGTGCAGAAAGTGGTTTATTAAACGTGTGTTTTATTATACAAACATGTCCGATCTGTCTGATGTGTTAAATCATGTTTTATTAAATGTGCATGGTGGTATGGAACAGAACTGTGAGTTGTTATTGATTGTTGGTGGAACAGATTGATGGCGGTGTACTTGTGCGCGCCCAATGCCAATACTATATGTAGCTGTGATCTATTAAAGAGTCTGTTTACTTTAAACAACACACACTGAACCAACTTTATAATAATTGATAAAGTTAATTGTTTACTTGTTTTTCTTTTTTTCTTTCTTTTTTTTTTTTGACATTTAGAATTGTACTGAGTTTTGCTTGATGGCTAGTGGCCTTTAGCAAGCCAGCTGGCTTAACGCCCAACAAAAGAAAGTTGTTGATTTTAATTCATTGATTTAATAAATGTTTAACCTGATATTTAAATACAGGACACAAACTACAACAAAATAGGTTAAAAAATAATATTTTTGGTGTGTTTAGCCAATTAAGTTTCAGGCTTGTTGTTTTACTTCTAAGCAATGCATATAACACCCAATTCATACAAGTGTATGTAAAAAAAAGTATTTAAACTAAACTGGTTTCAATGTCAGTTTTTTTAAATGAACGTATTTACACAGTTATGGAGAAAAATCCCTAAACACATTGATATGTTTCTAGTAATACACAGACTTGCTAGTTGTGTGTGCACACATGTAAACAACACAAAGCTAAATGGCGTCAGGTCATTCAGCACATTGTTGTTACTCCCCCTGACTGACCAGCATTGTCTCCCATCTTAACAGATGTCCATTGGGTGTTTCCTGTGTGGATGCAGAGTTTCACTTTATATGTTTAATCATGTAAAGTATATATAACTGTAACTCTTAATAAAATACTGCTACCACCTCACTACTGGAAAACATGTTGAACCCAACATGTTCACTGTTTGCAGTAATGCTACTTCAGTTTAGGTTCGTCAGTTTAGATTGTCGTCACCCCTCCTGACAACAGTGTTTCCCATGTTAACAGAGCTTTATTGTGTGATATACTGATGAGTTTGTTTGTTTTCAGTGAGGATGCAGAATGTCAGGACACTGACTCCGATGCAGCTGAACCAAAAGACTGCGGAAGAGTCAAAGTAAAGTGGACACAAGATGAGGTACGAATATACAGTGAGGCAAGACAAATCCATCCAACTGATGTTGTTCTACATACAAATGAACAGTTTATAAAACCAAATTGCTGTAAGGGGAAGGTTTCTAGACCTCAATATAAAGCCATTGATGAAAATGAACTCAGGTGAAAAATCTTTGTATCACTCATTTTTATTTTAGCTAAAATAAACTATACATTTCTGTATATAGTAACAGGAATACCTGGTGTGTACTTTCATCATCAGATGTCCAGATGAAAGTCCAGCACTGAGTTTATGTCTGCATGGGGTTTCCCACAGGAGACCCATAATTTCCCATTATCAGAGTACCACATGAAGTATTAAGTGTTTTCTGTTATGTTGACCAAACAGAACTAGTGATTATTTTTTACATGTTGACAATTCGGCAGACCCTCAACAGTCCTGGCTTTTAAAGTCTTCTGTCTATTAAAGAGTCTGCATCTGAAATCATTAACTTTTAAACACCAGCTTTATACAAATTGATAAAGTTAATTGTTTACTTGTTTTCTTTTTTATTTAATTTTTTAAATGTTTGGAATTGTACTAAACGTTTTGCTTAATGTCTGAATTGGGTTTCCCCTCAGACTCAGAATTTCCTATTATCAGAGTACAACATGAAGTATTAAAAGTGTTTTCTGTTAAGTTGTCCAAACATAATATTCTAGTGTTTATTTTTTACATGTTAACAGTTCGTCAGACCCTCAACAGTCCTGACTTTTAAAGTCCCATTTTTTGTTTCCAATATACAGTGTATCACAAAAGTGAGTACACCCCTCACATTTCTGCAGATATTTAAGTATATATTTTCATGGGACAACACTGACAAAATGACACTTTGACACAATGAAAAGTAGTCTGTGTGCAGCTTGTATAACAGTGTAAATTTATTCTTCCCTCAAAATAACTCAATATACAGCCATTAATGTCTAAACCACCGGCAACAAAAGTGAGTACACCCCTTAGTGAAAGTTCCTGAAGTGTCAATATTTTGTGTGGCCACCATTATTTCCCAGAACTGCCTTAACTCTCCTGGGCATGGAGTTTACCAGAGCTTCACAGGTTGCCACTGGAATGCTTTTCCACTCCTCCATGACGACATCACGGAGCTGGCGGATATTCGAGACTTCGCGCTCCTCCACCTTCCGCTTGAGGATGCCCCAAAGATGTTCTATTGGGTTTAGGTCTGGAGACATGCTTTGCCAGTCCATCACCTTTACCCTCAGCCTCTTCAATAAAGCAGTGGTCGTCTTAGAGGTGTGTTTGGGGTCATTATCATGCTGGAACACTGCCCTGCGACCCAGTTTCCGGAGGGAGGGGATCATGCTCTGCTTCAGTATTTCACAGTACATATTGGAGTTCATGTGTCCCTCAATGAAATGTAACTCCCCAACACCTGCTGCACTCATGCAGCCCCAGACCATTGCATTCCCACCACCATGCTTGACTGTAGGCATGACACACTTATCTTTGTACTCCTCACCTGATTGCCACCACACATGCTTGAGACCATCTGAACCAAACAAATTAATCTTGGTCTCATCAGACCATAGGACATGGTTCCAGTAATCATGTCCTTTGTTGACATGTCTTCAGCAAACTGTTTGCGGGCTTTCTTGTGTAGAGACTTCAGAAGAGGCTTCCTTCTGGGGTGACAGCCATGCAGACCAATTTGATGTAGTGTGCGGCGTATGGTCTGAGCACTGACAGGCTGACCCCCCACCTTTTCAATCTCTGCAGCAATGCTGACAGCACTCCTGCGCCTGTCTTTCAAAGACAGCAGTTGGATGTGACGCTGAGCACGTGCACTCAGCTTCTTTGGACGACCAACGCGAGGTCTGTTCTGAGTGGACCCTGCTCTTTTAAAACGCTGGATAATCTTGGCCACTGTGCTGCAGCTCAGTTTCAGGGTGTTGGCAATCTTCTTGTAGCCTTGGCCATCTTCATGTAGCGCAACAATTCGTCTTTTAAGATCCTCAGAGAGTTATTTGCCATGAGGTGCCATGTTGGAACTTTCAGTGACCAGTATGAGAGAGTGTGAGAGCTGTACTACTAAATGGAACACACCTGCTCCCTATGCACACCTGAGACCTAGTAACACTAACAAATCACATGACATTTTGGAGGGAAAATGATAAGCAGTGCTCAATTTGGACATTTAGGGGTGTAGTCTCTTAGGGGTGTACTCACTTTTGTTGCCGGTGGTTTAGACATTAATGGCTGTATATTGAGTTATTTTGAGGGAAGAATAAATTTACACTGTTATATAAGCTGCACACAGACTACTTTTCATTGTGTCAAAAAGTCATTTTGTCAGTGTTGTCCCATGAAAAGATATACTTAAATATCTGCAGAAATGTGAGGGGTGTACTCACTTTTGTGATACACTGTATAATCTTAACAATTGGTTTACTCCTGATCAAAAGAGTCACAATACTGAGTACAAATTGGGATTCTCATTACTTAACAATGTTGCATTGTTTTTCAGGATGATAATCTGCGAACGTTGGTCCAGAATTTAGGAACGAGTGACTGGAAATACATTGCTGGATTTCTACCAGTAAGTCTGTGTGTGGAATTAAAAATTTTTTGTAGGGCTGCCTTAATTTGTCCATAAACTGTGATAAAGTTTGAGCCTGTATTTTGCCACTTGATGCATGCAGTACACTTGTTTATTGTATACAAAATCTTTGCCATAATGTGCAGTGTATGCCCTTAATCTACATGTTTCATCTCAACTTTTGCAACACTGGAAACCCTGAAGTTAATTTTCCAAATATGTCAAGTTTACCAACCACTGATCATCTGAGTAAATTGGTGGTATAATATGATGTTTTGGCTTTTAAACAGTTGGAACAGAGGTTTACACTACTAACCGAATGATCAACCAACCTGTTAACACCTTATATTTACATACCCATTGTAAGAAATTACCATTTTTTTTTTTTTAGCAATTACCTGTTTTTTATTGTATATATCTATTACTACAGATTTACATTTCTGGTACCCACCCTGTTTACGTTTGGACCTTCTTGAACTTTCCATATTTGTAGCAAATTAAAAAATTATCTTTGTTTTGCTAGAACCGGTCAGAACATCAGTGTCAGCACCGCTGGTACAAGGTTTTGGATCCAGACCTTGTGAAAGGGCCTTGGACTAAAGAGGAAGATGAAAAGGTAAGCCTTTCAAATTGGCAGTACATTGTAGGTCAGACGGTATGTGGACATTTGAGCATGAGCTTGTTGAACATTCCATCTCCCTTCATGCTGGAACAGTGATTTTATACACCTGATAGCAATAGGTGAGGTCACCTACTTACCAGCTGGTTTTGGCCATATGTGATTGTGTTTATGAACTCTGGTAGTTGATTGTGTAGCTATAGAAAGAGCTCTAGAGTGAAGCTTTGGACTGATTTGATACTTACCCTCATGTACAAGTTCTGTGTACAAACCGTTCAGAGAAACTGTTCTTTTTAAGGCATTTATATGATTTCTGTCATAAATGATGGCATTATCATACATCAAAATCAATTTTACAATTGAAGCAAGCTAAAGTGTGGTACAGGATGATCATTGTTGTTCATTTATATCAAGCTTGTATTACAGTGTATCTCACAATACATTTGCAATTTATGTTATTATTTTTAACCTTTTTGTCTAGGTTATCGAGTTAGTGAGTAAATACGGCAACAAGCAGTGGGCCATGGTGGCAAAGCACCTTAAGGGCCGACTAGGCAAGCAGTGCAGAGAGCGCTGGCACAACCACCTTAACCCAGATGTAAAGAAGTCCTCATGGACTGCAGACGAAGACTTGATTATATACAAAGCACACTGTGTGCTGGGAAACCGCTGGGCTGAGATTGCCAAGCTGCTCCCTGGAAGGTAAAGACTTTATGGGTTTGGCTGAATGTAGAATGAAAAATGTATCTTTTTAATGATGTTTTAGAAAGCAAGCATCGAAGTTGCTTTATTAATAGCAAAAAGGTGGCAGAGACAAATCAGGGTTTGCACAGTCATGAAGTACCTTAAGTGGAAAAATATAGTATGTACTGACTGCATTGTTTTCCTCATAGAACGGACAATGCAGTGAAAAACCACTGGAACTCCACCATCAAGCGCAAAGTTGAGTCAGGGTATTATGCCGGAGTGGACACAACTCTTCCCCTCATAGCCCAACCTGAAGAGGAAGACACTACCGTCCAGAACAACACTGACCTGCTGGTATGTACAGTAAAGAATGTTTGAATTTAATCAACCCCATTGCTTTTTTAGATACATTTAGAGGTTTTTTTTGTATATTCCAACAGGAGGCGTTGTGCTACAGTGGTGGTCTGGAGGTTTCCTCAGTAGAGGTGGAGTCACAGGTACAGCACACTTAAGTTAAAATGACCACTGAGCATTTAAGACCTGTTTTAGCCATTTATTCTCATAAAATTTTCATAAACCTTCGTTTGCTCCAGGAGCCTGCAGAGTCTGAACCAAAGAAGGCTGAAACAACTGAATCCCCATCTCCTACGGCAACAAAAACGCCAACGACGCCCACAAATGAGCCAGAGAGTGGGGCAAACACCAGCGTTCCAGCCTGGGTTAATGATGGCTCTGGCTTCCTCTCGCCTTCCGCAGCACCCACTCTGAAGGAGGTGATGGAGTTAATGGAAGGGGTGAGCAAACATGTGGATTTGTCTTATGTCTTGCGATTTTAAACAAAGGGATCCACATTTTTAACCATATAGTATGTCAAAAGCATAAATCAGGCGTGTTGACATGTTGGGTTAATACTGCTGCTACATTTGTTGGGTGTGTCTGCCCTACGATGGACTGGTGCCCCGTCCAGGGTGTTACTGTGTGCCTTGCGCCCATTTAAAAGCTGGGATAGGCTTCAGCACACACCCAATGCGACCCTAATTGAATCAGCGGTTAAGAAAAGTGAGTGAGTGATTGTTTGTGAGGTCCAGAAGGTCTGGCTCACGGTAAACATTCCAATTCATACTGCAGGTGTAGAATGGGGTTTGAGGTCAAGGTTGCATAGCCACAACTTATTAAATTATGTTTGTATGTACCTTGTATCATGCGCAACAGGAAAGGTTCTTCTTCATAGCACTGCCACAAGTCAGATGCATATAACTGGTTTTCTACACCTGCTAGCTATGGATGTAGCTGAGAATCCTTAATAAATAGGAGGGGTGTCCACATACTTGATGTACTTATTGTATTTGGCCACAATTGTAATCAAACAAAGCTGCGTCCATATTTGGCTTAATTCTCCATCTGCAGGACCTCGAGGGCTGGTGTAACCTGGCTGACTTTGAGCTTCCTGAAGAGAACCAGAGTCCCGAAGTGCTTCAGTTCCGCCTGGAGGGCAGCGCCTTACAAGAGCTTAGCAAAGGCAGCAAGGGGGAACTCATCCCCATCTCCCCCGGCGGTGCCACACCACCGTCTATCCTGGGCCGCCGCACCCGTCGTCGCATTGCTCTCTCCCCGGATGCTAACGACTCCATGACTCCCAAAAGTACGCCAGTGAAGAACCTGCCCTTCTCTCCCTCCCAGGTACTACATGCAACATGACGAAGTCTGCTATGTGAACATGGCGTGTCCTTTTATAACTTAAGGGATAGCATAGCGTTTGGCATGCTACTACTTGTTATGAGTCGCTAAGGAGGAAATTAGCTTGTAGGCGTCTAGTGATTTATGGTTCCTTGGTGCAAAGCTGAATAGAAAACGAAGGGTTGGTCATTGCCTTGTTTGCTTGTTAGTGTGAATGCAGGGTATGTTTTCTTTAAAGTCAAGGTTTGTTGTTGATCGGGTGGCACAGTGCTAATGCGTAAACACACCACTGTGGCGTGTCTGGTCTGGGCTCTGTACGGGAGGGGGGTCTGGTCTGGGCTCTGAGCGGGTGGGGGTGGTGGCTTGTCACATAAAGCATAGCATGGCTTTTCGTAACGGCTATGTCTCAATCTGACATCATAGACATTCCTATAACACATCAATCAATCCGTTTCCCAAACTTCTTCTTTTGTGTTTCTGTTTATCCAGTTTCTTAACCTATGGACCAAACATGACGCATTCGATTTGGAAATGCCTTCTCTGACATCCACTCCTGTGTGTAGCCAGAAGGCCATCGTAACCACACCCCTGCACCGGGACAAAACCCCCCTTACTCAGAAGGAAAACTCTGTGTATGTTCTTCAGCCTTTATACATTCATCCTATGCAGTTAATCTGGTTTGAATAACGGAACTCTCTTTTAACTTGCAACTTTTCCCTTCTTAACTAGCTTCATCACGCCCAATCACAAAGCTGATCTGGACAGAATGCCCCGCACCCCGACCCCCTTTAAAAATGCCCTGGAGAAGTATGGCCCCATAAGACCTCTGGTAAGGAATTTCAGACCACTTTTTAGCAAAGCTAAAAGCAATGCTGGTTACATGTGTAAATGTGTGCGTGTGTGTGAAATACGATGGTTCTTTGGTGCAGCCCCAGACGCCCAACCTTGAAGAGGACCTGAAGGAGGTTCTGCGCACTGAAGCAGGGATTGAGCTCATCATAAAGGAAGAAAGTCCGGGACAGAAACGTAGACAAGTGGTAGGTAGAGAAAGAGCTTTGGGGTATCTGAAGGTTGTAGGTTTGAATCTTGGCTCTGGAATACAGTAACTTTATTAGGTACACCTGTCTGGCATGTACATCCTTTGATTATTTTTTAAAGCTAAACATACCAAATAGATTACCTTCGTGGGTAGACAATTACTGACACTTTTTAAACTTTCACCTCCTTGTACTGTATATATCCATTAAAACAGACTCCCATTGACCAAGCGGTGATTGGATGGTGGCTCATTCTGTAGTCATTTACATTTTCGGCATTTAGCAGACGCTTTTATCCAAAGCGACTTACAGTACTGTGACAGTATACAGTCTAAGTAATTGAGGATTAAGGGTTATGCTCAAGTGGTGGGGCTTGAACCGACAGCCTTCTGATTATTAGTCCAGCACCTTAACCACTAGGCTACAACTGTAGTCTACACTGCAATGACACTAACATATTGACATGTAGTATGTGCTAATCTGGTAGTAGTATAGCAGGTGCAATTGCGTTGTTGGGATTTTTGATGCTGGGACCAGAATAGTGCGCCAGCCACTATTTCTCAGTTAACCTTAGTTGTCAAAATAGCACAGAAGTAAATATAAAGATCTCAGTGCTTAGAATATCAAATCCTTAAAAATCCCAAGACTGTAGTGTCATACATGTTTTCCTTATATGTGGACCCTACATCTTGTTAATATCCTTTCTGTTTTACCCCTCTCTCTATCAGCATCGGCCCCCTATGAAGAAAGTGCGCAAATCGCTGGCCCTGGACGTCATCGACTGTAAGGAAACTCGACCTCCTCGATGCCTGCACCCCAAAACGGCTGCCAAATCCAGCAGAAAAGTACAAAATCGTCACTACACCTATAAAGCAGGCTTTGTTTTTGTTTTCAAAGTGTGTATATAACGAGCTTGATTCTTGTTTAGCAGGCAGACCGGTCACTCAACACGTCCTCTCTCAACTTGTCGTATTCGGTGAAGAAGGAGGAGAACGTTCTGGACCAGGGTTTTATCCTTGGACCTAGCGAGAGTGGACTAACCAGCAAACAAGTACAGACCGACCCGCAAACTGCCCCACCTGCACCTGTGAGTTATGGAGCACATAAATGGAGGAATATTATGTTCTGCTAACGTTGGTTTAATTGTATGGTTTTCACACCTGCACTATTTAGTTAGACTTAATCAGACTGTGTGCGATTTGTTTGGTTTGACAACAGAAGCTTTTACGAATTACTGCATGACTTAAACTTTCCCAGACCACAACTCTAATTTTGTTAGTATAATTTTAGTAATTATTTGTCCATTTTCTTTTTTTTTTTTTTTTTTTTTTTTTCCCCCAGATGTCACCAGCTTGGGAAACAGTCGTATGTGGACGAACTAAAGATCAGCTGATAATGACGGAAAAAGCCCGGCGTTATCTTCGGTCTCTGAAGACGCACACACACACACGAGCTCTGATCCTGTCCTGAAACTAGTCTGTCCTTAGCCTTCGCACTCCTCTGGAAACTCAGTTATTAATTATTGCTTCTAGTTTCTGTTACTGCAGAGTCTTGTGTTAAAAAAAATATGTAAAATATGTTGTTAATAATGTAAGTGTAAAATTTATTTGCGAGAAACAAAAATTACATGTAATGGAAATGGCTTGACAAATGAGTAATGGTGCTTTCAATCTCAGGTTGTGGACCAGGTTTTGTTTGGGTCAGTCTATCTCAGAGTTCTTTTTTTCATGCCTTAGAAATAACAGAAACATGATTAACTGGTGCTACCTTTATCGATACTGGTCAAGTTTTGTTGAATTTAGTTTGTTTCAAATTTCATGTCTAGTTTGTTGTTATTAAGTCCCATCAAGTCGATTCCAACTTTAGAAAGCCTTATAGGTAGTGGTTCTCCTGAACATCCCAATAATGATAAAAGTTAAACATTTATTCTAATAAAATCAACCGGTAAACATTCACACCCTGTAGAAATGTACATCTTGAAAATATTCCACACATTTGAGAATTTGTATCAATGTTTATACATACTTGTTAAGCCATTCTCTGCATTAATTGTATACATGCTGTAATTAATAATAAAAAATATAAATTTCTGGTCAGAGTTGCCTTAAGTCTGGTGCCACTCAAAACACTGGTCATGGGAAAGGAATATGCCTTAGACAGGTCAAATTCATTGCAGGGCACCATCAAACCACACATTCACTTACTAATATTACATAGCAAATTAAAACAATCAGTTATTGAGAGGGAGATCCTTGTTGCTGTTTGGCACCACCTAAACCAGCTGTGCCCGCATCTTATTTATTTAAAACAACTTCATTTAATTTTTATAGCCTAGTCATGTAAAAGAACCTCACTTGGAGCTAAATGTATTTTTTCTTTTATTTAATTTCTGTAAAAATATATTTGGTGCTGGGGCTTTGTTCTCAATTATGGCAAAACCGATGAAGGTGTGTTCAGTGTGGGAACTATTGGTAAAGTCTTGCCACATATCCAGCTAAGATCTTGGTTTTGAACCGATGAAAGACATTGCATTTCTGGCATTACAACGAAAGGTACCTTTCACTTGACAAATAAGTAAGTAATGGTCATGGACAATATTGTATCTCCAATTCACCTCACTTGCACGTCTTTGGGAGGAAACCGGAGCTCCCGGAGGAAACCTACACAGACACTGGGAGAACCAGCAAACTCCACACAGAAAGGACCCAGGCCGCCCCACCTGCGGATCAAACCAAGGACCTTCTTGCTGTGAAGTGACATTGCTACCCACTGAGCCACCGTGTCGCCCTCAAGTAACAAAGATAACACTTGTTAACTTTTAATTGTTCATGCCCATGGTGTATTAATGGCTTGTGCCCTTGAATCAGCGACTCTGATCGGGATGGTGTCTGAAAAGGACTGAACGACTTCGATTTTCTCGCATAGAAATACATACTAATACGTATAGTAAGTGCTCTAAATTGCAAGGTTGGATAAATGTGAACCCATGAAGTTGCACTGATTGGCCCGGATCCACCGCGGCCCGGATCCACCGGGAAATGAATGAATGAAATCGTGTTGCTACTTTCCTGACTGTATGAACTACCTCATTCTTTAACTCGCTTCTGATTGGTCTGAATGTGTGCACGGTCGACCAATTGAAACCGGACACAATGTCAAATTAACGCCTTACTATCGTCAATAAAATATTTACTTATTTATTTATGCCTTCGACATTCAATTAAAATAAATTATTATTAAAAGAATTTAAAAACACATTATGTAATTACGGTGTATATCTAAAAGTATAAACATTACATATAGCGACTTTTTATCCTACTAGCAAAGAAATAGTTGGGCCGTACCATATTGTTCTGTAGGGGTGGTTGGTTTTGTATTGTTGGATTTTTAAATGCGTTTTTGCCTTTTTAAAGTTTGTGAAAACATATATTTACTAAACGGTATATTTTAATAATATATTTATTAAATTATTCTATTACGGTTTAAATTTGAGTGTTAAATTTATATGTAGCAGACTAAAACCTCCCCTGTGCTGAGTTCAGGTTAGACGCCTGTAGCTTTCCCTGCGTTTGTGGTGACGCTGCATACAGCGACATGGCGCTGCTCCGTAAGTCATTTATTTTACTTTTACAACTTTATTAAAATAATAGCGTTTTAATTAGGTGTTCATTTCAAACAGCAAGTGTTATGTGGGTTTTTTACGTGGGTTTCAAATAAAATGTTTTAAATTGTCGACAGTGTCTGTGAACAGTGTAGGTTCTGTAAACGGCTTTTGCAGGATGCTAGCGTGCTAACTGGCTAACTACTGTAAGGCGGTGATACTGATTTGTTGGCGTGTTTGCAACATTTTTCGAGTATTTCTTGACTTTTATTTATCTTAGATATTACACAAAACTAAGATGTATTTGCGTTTAGAGTTCATTTATACAGTTTCACGCCGTGGTAGTATTGTCTTACAGCAGGTTCATACCTGTGTGTTTGTGTTCCAATTCATTCCCTAGGTGTGTGTAGTACTCACTAGGTAGTGTGTAAGCGCTAGTATTGTGCTATGCAGGTAGGGCACCTTTGTAGGGGGTGGAGAGTTATTTTTTTAAGCCCAAAAATTTGACAACCTGATACGTGTCATTCATTCGTTAGAAGCCAGTGTGTTTTGGGCTCTCGTTGTTTCTGGGGCTGTTCTTTTTCTGTAACTTAATGATCTGAACACAAACTTCTCTTGAGTTTATTGTGACTTTTATTGTGATCTTATGGTTAGGAAGTTATTTAATGCCATTCATGTTTTGGCATGGAACCCTGATTCCTTGTTATTAATTATGTCAGTGCGCTCTCAATGCTTGTCCCAAGCCCAGATAAAAAAAGAAGGGTTGCCAAATCAAGTATGCAGACCAGAATGACCCACTTTGGCAACCCCTAAGTAGTGGAGCTACACAACCAACAGAAATATAAATCAAGTTTTTATTTTGTGTGAAAGCGGCTATGCTGCCTCAAAAGGTCAAGATTTTTTCCTAGCTAGATATTTAGCACTTTAAAAGTCATAAGCTCAAATTTGGAGTCACCTGGTTAGAAAGTAGGGTGCACTGACTATTGATTCTTACAAGGGTGCATGATGCTGCGTTTTGAACTAATTGATGCTTATTCAACCACATCCTTGCAATTGCCCAATCAGGGGAATATACTAATTTTTATAAATAATGGATCTTTTTTGTTTACAATGTCCATTCTTAGTGTCAAACATTTGACTTGCATGCTTATTAATGTCTGTGTGTGTTTAAAGGTTTGGTCGGCATAGTGGTCTTCATCCTGGCTCTCGGAGCCAAGGCACTGACCCCATCACATCACCTAACACCTACAGATGTGGACAGACTTCAGGCTGCCCTGGACCAGCCTTTTAGGGACTTGAAGTCTGCATATTTTTCCATCGTTGGCCTGAGCAAGCTGGGAGTGTCTGTGGCCGATTCAAATGTAAGGATTCTCTCACACTGGAAGGGCTAACTGTGACTATAAATGTGAAATGCAATGACAAAACTTCTGGATAGTAACATGTCATGAAACAAAAAGGAAAACTTTTGGCCTGCGTGTCTGATAATGCATTTTATGTGTTTACCTATTTTCTTTAGGAGGCCTGCAAATTCATCAAGTCCAATCTGGACACCTCAAATGTTGAATCTCTCTTTTACGCTGCTGAGGCCAGTCAAGCAATCTCATCTTGCCAGGTATAAGATTTAATGTCATGTAGTAAGGGAAGAATGCTGGACAGTTTTGGGATGGTAGATTAAGTTTGTTTTGTGCTGTTGGTTGATTAGTATTATTGTTGTTACTTCTGTTCTTTAGATTGCAGTTTCAAATGAGACGCGCGATTTGCTGCTTGCTGCTGTGAGTGAGGACTCCACCGTCTCTCAGATCCACCAGGCTGTGAGTGCTCTTAGCTCCTTCGGACTGCCTCTGGCTTCACAGGAGGTGGTCAGTGCCCTTAAAGCTCGGATTTCCAAGGAGGACAATGTTCTGGCGTAAGTAATAAACCTTGGTATTTTGTGTACCTCTATTGTTAGGAAAGTTTAGTGATTATGTCTCTTAAATACTAGCCTCAGTATAACTGTATTCATACTGGTCATGTTTTATTTCTGCATTTTTCTGTGTTCTATTTAGTTACTCAGTTGTAACTCTTCTAATACGGCAGAACCCTTGCAGTGCCCTGAACAAGGAGGGCCGTACCTATACACGCCCCTGCCAACCTCTTCTTTTTACCTGCATGAGGCGGGTTCATTCAGGGAGCAGTATTGCGTACAGAGAGTCACACACTGATCTCCCATTACTCCCCATCTCTGTGCAGGTCCCATCGATCAGCCAGCAGCAATAACAAATACCTTTGACCCTCAGACATAGACACCCATGTCTGTGAAGGTGCCTGGCCATTTGTTAGCAGAGCTGAGATTCAAACTCGAAATTGGATTATTTGACTAAATATTTTTTGGGTTGGGGTAGTCCTTTTACATTTGATCACCATGTGTTTCTTTTTAGCTTAGGTACTAGCCCAGGTAGGCTAGTAATATATACAGTTTTAATGTTAACTAGTTAAGTGTGAAGAAAGTTGTAGTTAATTATATGTATATGTGTGTGTGTGTGTGTGTACAGCATCATCCAAGCACTGCAGACGGCCTCCCGCCTTTCTCAGCATGCTGAACTGGGAGAGATCCTGGAGGAAATTGAGGTAAGATAATTTATTAATGCAGATGATCCAACTTGGCTCAACATTTAACAGCCCACAATTCAGTTCTTCTCATTGTCATCACTGCTGATTGAACTAGTGTAATGTTAAATATCTGTTCTGTTCTCCAAGCCAAACTTTTGTGTTCCACACGTAGGATCTGGCTGCTCGACTGGATGACCTGGGTGGCGTGTACCTGCAGTTTGAGGAAGGACTAGAGGCCACAGCACTGTTTGTGTCTGCAGCATATGCTCTGTCCGACCACGTGAACATGGAGCCTCCATTGAAAGAGGTAAAACTCTTAACAGCACTTGTTTGTCCAGTCTTACAGGTTTGCTTAGATAATGATTTTGCTACATTGCGACATTTGTGTCTTCTTTTTAGGACCAAGTAATCCAGCTGATGAACTCCGTCTTCAGTAAGAAGTCATGGGAATCCCTGTCTGAAGCGTTTAGCGTAGCTAGTGCTGCTGCTGCTCTGTCCAACAACCGCTTTCACAAGCCCGTCGTCATTACTGCTCTGGGCTCTGGATCAATCTCACATGGTTATCCTCTCCTGCAGGTATGTATCGCTTTTTGTGGCCAGCTCTGCTTGCCAGTTTAAAATTTGCCAGCCAGCCAACATGTAAATACCTGCACACCATCTACTTTGTAATATAGAATTCATATTGTGGTGCAATTTATGCAGTAATGATCGTAAAAGTATCTATTGGTTATTACATCTTTAAAGCAGAGGGATGCATATAGTAAAAAGTCCCAGACAGAGTCAGAACAACAATTTAATATAACTGCGTGTAGTAAAAATAAATACGGTGTTTTTTACTTGCTGCTAGGTTACTTGATTTTGAATAGATGACATTCTAAAAACTTGTTTAACTAGTAGCTAAATATTGTGCCTAATCTATTATTTAGTGAGTAATATGCTAACCCTTTTAGGGAAACATTCATAACCTCACTACATGATGCTGAAGTACAGTCTGCACCATAGTAACACTCTCATCGGATTGGATTGCATATGGGCAACACCTGCATCAGATATGATGCTACCAAGGTCTTAGCTGGATTTGATTTGTTTCTGTATGATCATGTGCTCAGGTCTATGTTTTCTTTGTTTGTACCACAGCTCCAGGTGACTGATGTTCTCTGTCAGCCTCTAAGCTCAGCCAATGTGCTATTAGAGACGGCCAACTCTGCAACCTCGAAAACCCCAATACTCAGCCAGACTCCCTTCACCCTGAGCGAGTATGACACCCTGATCACTTGATTATCAAATTGTAGTTCATGCACTGGCAGATTCTGTAAGGACTGTACTCTGTAGACTACTCATCTGTTTTGTCATAATTTTTTTGCTTTTTAGTGGTGTTTTCGAGCTGAACTTTATGGCCAGCCAGCCTGCAAGCGGTTACTATCAGTGCTCTGTGTCAGTTACTGGGGACAGTCGCTTTGTGGCCAACCACATTGATGTAAGTAGAAGTATACCACACAGCCTTAAAACATTTATAAACATAAGATCTGCATCCAAGATCCAGATCCAGCCAGTTCCAGAAATACTGATGAAGTTAAATTGTATAGCAAATGCATACACATTTTAGTGTCTAATCATGCTTCTTTAAGCTAAAAACATAAATGTGCCCTGAATCATATGTTTTGTCAGAAGTCTGTTTAAATGTGCTTGGATGACTAATTTGACCCATACGTAATTAGAATCATTGTTAGAGCGGTTAATGCTACCATTTACAATTCATGTCCTCTAGTATCAGTTAGATGAGTTCTGACATGTGACGCATGTACTACTAGCAACGTAGGTTTGTACTGCGTAGCTGACTTGCTGTGTTTGTCTCACTAAAGGTCAGAAACCTGCTCTTAATTATTAAAATAACCAATGATTTATTCTTCCATGTAGTCAAATTACGTGAGCAGCTTTTAAAAAGCATTATTCTGTCTGTGTTTGGTCTAATTGTGAGGTCAAACAGAGCATTCAGCTTCTCTTTGAGGTCAGGCTCTAATACTTTAAAGGCTTTTGAACCCTGAACAATACCATGTCATGTCTTTCAGTATGCTTTAACCTTTTGTTTTTAGTGTGATTTTGAGTTTAGTTTTTTTTCTCTACATATCCTTAGCTTAAGGTGAAAGTCTCCACCAAGGTAGCCATCAACAACATGGACCTGTCTGTGGTCGACAAGGACCAGAGCATCGGTGCCAAGACCACCAGGTGAGATCCTTGTACAAACTAGTTGGGACATTTTGTATAATACAATAAAAACAATCATGTCTAACTGACAAGTGAGATTTACATTCACAATCTCACTACATGATGCTGAAGTACAGTCTGCACCCTAGTAACACTCTCATCGGATTGCATATGGGCAACACCTGCATCAGATATGATGCTACCAAGGTCTTAGCTGGATATGATTTGTTTCTGTATGATCAGTTTTACATAATAGTACAAGCCAAAAGAATAGTTCTGCAAACCAAATTGTATTTTGTAAATATTAACAAATTTAGAATTGCTTACAACACACTCAAATAAGGCATTTTTACCCTGTGTTGCATCACATTTCCTGTTAATTACACATTTTAATGGTTTGCTGAGCCTTTGTTATTGGATCCTCCTTTTATAACTAGTTATGATAACCTCACTTTTTACTATTTTGCTTGTTCATTATCTAGCTATAGTGTTACTTAAATATTCTATAAAACGTTCATTCTTATTTTCTTAGTTTGTTTCAGGCATCAGATTCATGGATTGTGTAAATCTACAAAAAACAAATAAATTGGTCAGCCACAACATGAAGTCATTTCTTAAATTAAGGGTTAAAAATGAATAAATCACTGATTCTTGTTTTTATTTATATTCATTTATATATTTATTTATGTTCATGTGGGCAGTTGTAGCCTAGTGGGTAAGGTACTGAAATAGTAATTGAAAGGTCAGTGGTTTATGCCCCACCACTGCCAGGTTGACACTTGGGCCCTTGTGCAAGGCCCTTAACTCTCAATTGCTTAAGCGATATACTGTCACAGCACTGTAAGTCGCTTTGGATGAAAGCTTCTGCTAAATGCCAAAAATGTAAATGTATTTTTTATTACATATTTTAGAGTGGAATATCCCAACAAGGCCAAGACCTCCTTCATGGCTGACAGCCACCAGAACTTTGCTATTACCTTTCAGTTGGTTGATGAAGCCACCGGAGTAGAGCTTACTCCTCACCAGGTATGCACCACAACCTCATAGCTCCAGAATGATTTATTATAAGATGAGTTAGAATGTATGTGAATCTGTGCTGTTTTGGTTTTTCCAGACATTCTTAAAAATGTTTCTATGTATGTACCCAAAGCTTGCTATATACTACTGGAACTGGTCACATGGAGCTTAGCGTGGCTCTCTGTACACGATACGTCGGTGTGTGGGGAAAAAAGCGACCACAGATTGGACCATGATCCGACAGGGGGTTGTGTAAGCGGTAGCGGGTTTACAGTCCGGATATAGAAATTACTGGATTGAGAGAATGGTCATAAAGAAAAGTATATATAATACCCACCTTCCGGTATACCAGAGGATCTTTGATGCTTTGGGCTGGTTTAGTCCGGTTATTCTTTAATGATTGAATCATGGCCTCCCAAAAGTACCTGGAAGTTAAAAAAATACCTCAGAAAGTGATTCGTACAGAAAGCTTAAAGCATTAATTAAAATATGTCTTAATTCATCTGGTGCTGCACAGAGTGCCTATTCTGGAGTTTAAGGCAAGCTAAGTTAAAGGTAATAATTAGGTGCATCACTATAGCAACCACAGGAAGATTACAGCCATATCTGGGCACCTTCCGCTTCATATTAATTTTAGAGTTCTCATCTGCGAAAACCTCTCACATTCCCTGTGGAGTTTTAGATTATAGGTCATGCCTTTAATGCAAGGATCAACACAAATACAAAGCACTCATACAGTGTATAACAAAAGTGAGTACACCCCTCACATTTCTGCAGATATTTAAGTATATCTTTTCATGGGACAACACTGACAAAATGACACTTTGACACAATGAAAAGTAGTCTGTGTGCAGCTTATATAACAGTGTAAATTTATTCTTCCATCAAAATAACTCAATATACAGCCATTAATGTCTAAACCACCGGCAACAAAAGTGAGTACACCCCTAAGAGACTACACCCCTAAATGTCCAAATTGAGCACTGCTTGTCATTTTCCCTCCAAAATGTCATGTGATTTGTTAGTGTTACTAGGTCTCAGGTGTGCATAGGGAGCAGGTGTGTTCAATTTAGTAGTACAGCTCTCACACTCTCTCATACTGGTCACTGAAAGTTCCAACATGGCACCTCATGGCAAAGAACTCTCTGAGGATCTTAAAAGACGAATTGTTGCGCTACATGAAGATGGCCAAGGCTACAAGAAGATTGCCAACACCCTGAAACTGAGCTGCAGCACAGTGGCCAAGATCATCCAGCGTTTTAAAAGAGCAGGGTCCACTCAGAACAGACCTCGCGTTGGTCGTCCAAAGAAGCTGAGTGCACGTGCTCAGCGTCACATCCAACTGCTGTCTTTGAAAGATAGGCGCAGGAGTGCTGTCAGCATTGCTGCAGAGATTGAAAAGGTGGGGGGTCAGCCTGTCAGTGCTCAGACCATACGCCGCACACTACATCAAATTGGTCTGCATGGCTGTCACCCCAGAAGGAAGCCTCTTCTGAAGTCTCTACACAAGAAAGCCCGCAAACAGTTTGCTGAAGACATGTCAACAAAGGACATGGATTACTGGAACTATGTCCTATGGTCTGATGAGACCAAGATTAATTTGTTTGGTTCAGATGGTCTGAAGCATGTGTGGTGGCAATCAGGTGAGGAGTACAAAGATAAGTGTGTCATGCCTACAGTCAAGCATGGTGGTGGGAATGCCATGGTCTGGGGCTGCATGAGTGCAGCAGGTGTTGGGGAGTTACATTTCATTGAGGGACACATGAACTCCAATATGTACTGTGAAATACTGAAGCAGAGCATGATCCCCTCCCTCCGGAAACTGGGTCGCAGGGCAGTGTTCCAGCATGATAATGACCCCAAACACACCTCTAAGACGACCACTGCTTTATTGAAGAGGCTGAGGGTAAAGGTGATGGACTGGCCAAGCATGTCTCCAGACCTAAACCCAATAGAACATCTTTGGGGCATCCTCAAGCGGAAGGTGGAGGAGCGCAAAGTCTCGAATATCCACCAGCTCCGTGATGTCGTCATGGAAAAGTGGAAAAGCATTCCAGTGGCAACCTGTGAAGCTCTGGTAAACTCCATGCCCAGGAGAGTTAAGGCAGTTCTGGGAAATAATGGTGGCCACACAAAATATTGACACTTCAGGAACTTTCACTAAGGGGTGTACTCACTTTTGTTGCCGGTGGTTTAGACATTAATGGCTGTATATTGAGTTATTTTGAGGGAGGAATAAATTTACACTGTTATATAAGCTGCACACAGACTACTTTTCATTGTGTCAAAGTGTCATTTTGTCAGTGTTGTCCCATGAAAAGATATACTTAAATATCTGCAGAAATGTGAGGGGTGTACTCACTTTTGTTATACACTGTATATCTGATTATCATAGGCTTTAAATATAAACCTGAAACATCTCCAAAGTTAAACGAACTCTAGCTCAGGTCTTACACTCCACACCAGCCTTCCCAAGTGATCTTTTTCCTCTGTGCTCTACTCAGACCTTTGTAAGGCTTCATAACCAGAAGACCGGTCAGGAAGTGGTGTTTGTGGCTGAGCCAGACAGCAAGAAGCTGTACAAGTTCGAGCTGGACACAGCTGAAAGAAAGGCCGAGTTTGATTCAATGTCTGGCACCTACGCGCTCCATCTGATGGTGGGAGATGCCACACTGGAGAACCCGGTCTTATGGAATGTGGTATGTAAACCTTGTTAACTTCTCTATGAGGATCAAATTATTGTTAATCTCATGGACCACCAGAGTGTCCCACAGTTTAGAAATTAAATATTTATTTATTTATTTATTTTTGCATTTCTTTAAAGGCTGACATTGTTCTCAAGTTTATTGAGGAAGAAGCTCCATCGGCTGTTCAGTCCAAAAATCTGTACGTTCCCAAACCAGTGATCCAGGTGGGTAACCTCATTAATAATGTTACACAATCTGCCGGGTGTCCAATCGGCTCTGCCTGTATGGAAGGAAAAAGGAGAATAATCAATTGAATTTATGAATGGCAGTGATTTTATTTACTACAGTACTGAAAAACCTGTTTTCTGTGCTTCTAGCATCTGTTCCGTGAGCCCGAGAAGAGACCTCCCACTGTCCTGTCCAACACATTTACTGCACTTGTTCTCTCACCCCTTCTGCTACTGATTATTGTGGTATGAGCTTTACAATTATTGCTTTGCACCTCATATGGCTACTGTTTTTAACCAATATTTGGAGTTCCGGTGGTGGTGTGGTCTATCAGTCTAGCCCACCTCTGCTGAGATCACGAGCTCTTCAGTTCGAATCTCTGCTCTGCTATCAGACAGCCTGGCGCCTACACAGAGGATGGGCGGGTCAATTAAGCAATAGAACACGAGAGGGAGTGTGTATCGTGCGATAACACATGACCTTGAGTGTTCTATTGCTTTTATACAACAGTTTTTACAAAATAAAGAAAGAAAATAAATCAAAGAAGCCCTGAATTTCATATTAAATATGCTTTAATATTGACAATACCTTCCGCCAAAAAGTAGTTCCACAACGAATATAAAGTTTAACACTACAAAGCAGACATCCCAAGTTGCAAAAACTCATTTCAGGGAGGTAAGAACAAGAAGAAAAAGAAGAAAGCAAGAACCTCCGAAGGGAAAAAAAGAAATAAAAAAACCTCTCGCACACACCAAAGGCTTTGGATGAAAACAGAACTACTAGGAGCTGCTAACTGGCTTAACTAACTGTTCGCGTTACAAACACATTAATGTTCCCTAAATAGTGCACTAGACTGTGTATCAGATCATGGATATATGTTCCCTACATAGTGCACTAGAGAGTGCATTAGACAACTGGTTATGTTCCCTACACAGTGCGCTAGATTGTATATCAGATAACGGATTTAAAACGTGACCGGGAAAAAAAGTCTGTGTCGCCTGCGTGCGCGTTTGTGTGCATGAAGCTTGTCGTTAAGGGCAACGCGTCAGCGGAGTAATACCATTGTGGTGTGAAAAGACCGTGCTGTTATCACGAATATCAGCACGTTTAGAACGCTTCTCAACCAATCAGATTGTAAGGTCGGAACTACCTGTTGTATAATTTACATTTAAAGCAGTTAGTAGATGCTTTTAATCCAAAGCCGAATACAATAGGAGTGATTAAGGGCCTTGCTCAGGGGCCAAGCAGCAACTTGTGGTGGGGTAGAACCAGAAACCCTTCAATTACCTGTCCAGTACCTTAACGGCTACTGTAGTTTTTAAATATGGTTATATATAGTTTATTAAACAACTAAAGCAAATATGTTGCAGTGTTGCAACCAGGAGCCTCAAAGGTTGCGAGCTTGTTAACCTACCAACTGGTTTTGTTTGGTTTGTTTTAAGTGTTAGCAAAGTTTTCTGAAAGATATTGTAATGACTAAACATCCCCTTTATTTCTGTGTAGTGGATCAAGTTGGGTGCCAACATTTCCAACTTCAGTCTGTCTCCCAGTTCTATCCTCTTCCACCTCGGTCATGCAGGTGAGTGCCAAGAAACATCCTTGTTAAACTGCCCACTGACTGGATAAACATTTTGAATTCTGTTAATGCTGTTAATGTTTATTTATAAAACTTCAAATCAGGGCTCTTGGGTGTCACAGTGGTAAATTACGCTAGCCTAATGGGATCCAGTAATATTGGCCGGTTGGACATCTACATATAGACATTATTTGTTTTTGTCTGGGGTAGTTGGGGGTGTTCATTTTGTCCAATACCTGGTATATTACTTTCTGTTCTTCTTCATGCCACAGCCATGTTTGGTTATATACAATGCAGTATTTTAAGTACGTCTTCCAGATGTTCTAGATTATTTCTTCTCTCCGTTTCAGCCATGCTGGGCCTGATGTACGTGTACTGGACTCAACTGGACATGTTCCAGACTCTGAAATATCTAGCCATCCTTGGCAGCCTCACATTCCTGGCTGGGAACCGCATGCTGGCCCAGAAAGCAGTCAAAAGGTACAGTGCGCATCCTCCTTGTATTCATCATCTTGAAGGATTAGTCTTACACTGAGTTTAACATGCTGTCTGACTCCGTACCGGCACAAAACAGATACTGTTTATGATTTTAATGCCTCATTACACTTTGTGAAAGAAACTGATGTAAGCACACTAAAGGTGAGTCTCAAATTAGTGGTCTGAGCCCTTAGGTGTCTGGGTGGAGATCTGTATGTCATCTTGAAGTTCAAAATCAAGCCTAAAATGAATAAAAAAAATTAAATGACACATCCAGCTGCTAGTTAATCACTGACATTCTTATTCTACCTCAAGTTGGCTTTTGCAGTCTTTCACTTTCTTTGCTACGTCTTTCATGCTGAATTTTAATGGAATTACAGAAAGGACAATATTTCCCTCAGACTTCCTCTGTAATGTTACAGTATTTTCTAGCTATCTAACCCTCCTGTCCGCTTCTCTTTTCCCTTCCTTCCACATCATCTTCTTCCAGGGTTGTTGCTGAGCAGACTAGTAGGTTGGCTAAGTATAGAAGTCTGCGGTGAATGCCCTTAATTTTTACCAAAGCCCAGTCTTCCAGACTGAAGTAAGACTCCGCATCCAAACGAAAGCATGCCAATTTTGGTGTCAAGTGCATGGCTGTGTGTTTGCACCCCCATGTCATTACTATTTGTTTGTGTGGTGCCTCATTGCCGTCCCATATACTCCCTGTTGAGTATCTTTATAAACAAGCTCATTGAAAGACTTGTTGGCATGCATGTCTTATTGCTATTAATGACATGGTATTTACAGGTAATTTAAATGTAGTACCACAAATGTACACTCACTGAGCACTTTATTAGGTATACCTATCTGGTCCAAACATTCATTGGTTGTCTACCATACAGATGACCTTTGTCTGTAGCCTACCCATCACTCTGTACACTTTGTCACCCTCCCTTTCCCATACCCCATTTATCACTCGAGAGGGTCCCTCTTAAACATGTAATGTTTGGGTGGTGTACCATTCTTAACATTCATTGCATTGACAATGACATGGTCATAACATGGTATTGTGTGTTGTGGTGGAAAAACCCTTAATGTATTACCTCAGAGACTGGATTGTAAGTACTCTTTTCTGCTCACAATCCAGTCTCTGAGGTAACTCTGACACAGAAGATTCTTCTCAAATGGATTGAAGTTTATTGAAGCACAATTGTGGATTCTTACATACAACGTAAAGGCATACCGCAGTAAGAATCCACAATTGTGCTTCAATTGTGCTTCAATTGTACTTCAATCCAGCTGAGAAGAATCTTCTGTGTCTGAGTTTTTATATGTGTATCGTGTGCAGCAAAGCTTTCAACACTCCAGAGTCAGTACTGGGAGGAGAACCATGTACCAACCAAAAACATAATACCAACAGTGTCCTGCAATCAGAAAGTGTCAACTGTGTGTTGTGCATGAAAACAAACAAGACTGCTTCATTGCACAGTTCTAAACAGCTTTTGATTTCTTTTTCAGACAAGAGAGCAAATGATCATGGAAAGCTGTCTTGAGAAGACTGGCGCTTCATTTTTGTTCATGTCTTTATTTAAGTGAAGAAATCCGGCAAGCAAAGCAAAGGTTGGTGGAAGTAAACTGGTGTGACTCTGACACTTGACAGTTCACCCCACTGTTCTAATAAAGGACGACGTCTACAAATCTGAAAACACGAATGCAGTTTTACAATTTCATTAACTTTTTTTGTTGGAAAACTGAATGCACTGTAAGATTAAGCTGGTTCTGTTCAGGTGCTTTTCCCACTGAAAGCTGTCTGATGTTTTGTCCCCGTCCTTTGTTTAAAAACTGGTGTTTTCTGAAGGTGATGTGATCAATTACGTTTTTATTTGAATTCTAGTGACAAACAGCATTTGTTCAACTTCACTCTATTCCCAAATTTTGATACTTATGTTGATTACTGATTATTGATTGTGCCATTCGTCCAGCTTTTAACACCATGAACACCCAGCAATCATTGGTTTTGTAAAGAAAATAAAAAACAACACCACACGTTTCTTGGTTTTGATTTTTCCCCCCCTTAAGTCAGAGTAAGTGCTGAGATTGTTATGATTGTATGTCTGAGAAAAGTAATTAACACACAAACTATTGAACTTGTGACCAGATTGAGTCAGAATCTACAGTCCAGACTGGAGAAAGGTTATAATTGTCCGAGTCTTTTTTGGCTGGTCATTGATCCACGCTGATCACTTCTTGTTACCTACCAGCAGCAGAGTCTCACAAACTTCAGTATCACATAAGAAGCCATGCTCTGCCATCTGTGATCAACCCCCCCAAATGCAGGCACCTTGACTAGTCAGCAGTGGTCATAATTACCTCAGTGTCGTATGTAAGTGTAGGTGCCTGGCCAACTGATAGCACAGCTGAAATTCAAACTTGAGAGCTTGAGATCTTAGCACTGGTGGATAATTAAACTTGTGACCAGACTTAGTAAGAGTCTACAGTCCAGGCTGCAGAAGTGTTATGATTGTCCATAAAAGTCATGATTGTCTGTATCTTTTTTGGCTTTTCATTGATCCACAACTCTGATCGCTTCTTTTCACCTGCCAGCGACGGAGTCACAAAACGCATTATCGCAGAAGGAGCCATGCTCTGTGATCATGATCAATGGTCATAATTACCCCAGCACCATGGAACCCTGTTTCAGCCATTGCCCCTTTTTCATACAGAGACACAGTCAATCGCATATCAGGTCATGATAAGGTCATGATTGCCTGTGTCTTTTTTAACTAGTCTTTAATCCACATCCGATCGCTTCTTTTCACCTGCCAGCGGCTGAGTCTCACAAACCACAACATTACATCTGTGATCAATCCCCCTCCCCCATGCAGGCACCTTGACTGGTCAGTGCCATGGAACCTTGTTTCAGCCATTGCCCCTTCCCCTATAGACACACAGCCAATCATATGTCGGTGTAGGTGCCTGGCTGGCTGATAGCAGAGGTAAAATTCAAACCTGAGAGCTTGAGATCTCAGCACTGGTGGACTAGTGTGTTTTACCACTGTGCCACCAGAGCGCCATTAAAGAAACTAATCTTAACATATTGTATCAAGCTTTTAAAAGGTCAGATAATGTGACAAGACAATGAAATGAAGCAGATTAATGTTATTGGGATGATGTACCCTGGCTGAAAAGGGCTGTTCATGCGTGAAATCTTAAAATGGTCATAAATTTCTTCTCACTGCAATGTGAGTCTGACCGAATGCTACATGAATTGATATTGCTGCGTGAAGGGTTCTAGCAGTCTGTCTTTTTTAAGCTTTGACCATAAATGGATATTCAGTTTTTTTGTTCACTAAAGACACTTGAATTAAAAACAGACCACACTGTATGAGTAATATCTGCAGAAATCCAGGTGATAAAGGTGGTTGGATACATGTATTTTGACACAACTGATTAAAAAGCAGTATAGGTAAGCAGTATAGGTTTTCAGATTTATTCAGTTTCTCTTGAAAGCAAATGCTGCGTGACTTTAAATAGACTTAGCAGTATAGGGGTTGTTTTCTTTGTTGAGTCTTAACGTTCTTCATCGTTAGTGTCAACGATCACGCTTGCTGCACTGGAGACTGGAAGAACAATAAGAGAGTAAAACAATAAGTGAAACGTCTTCATGATGATAACATTTAGGCCACGTTCACATTGCAAGATTAAGTGCTTAAATCCTGTTTATTTTGCTAGCCCACCAACAATTGGATCCGGGTTTGAATCTCACCGGTGCCATCAACCATCCAGGCTTCTACAAAGAAGTACCTGTGTCTTGGTTCCCCCTTGCACCTAATGTTTCCTGTCGGAACCAGACCTGTCGCAATCCTGTCCAGGATAATGCAGCTCAATGAAATAAAAACCTGAGTCTGAACAGATCACAGTCTAAAGCCGAACCCAGCTGGGATATAGTCTCAGCTCTCCTTGGCCAGTACAATGCAAATGAAAATAAGGTATTTGTACCTGTAGTGTGAACGTAGCCTTACATTCCAACTGAACACTGTTACCTAGTGTGTTAAAGTCCTCTTTGGTGTTTGCTGTAACTGTGTTGTCTTTCAATAGACATCAGGTCCTGTTTGAAAGTGTCCTCAAATATGTCCGCCTGGCGTTTTACATACTGTTCAGATTCTGGCCTGCGTCTGAAAAAACAATAGAAGCATTTGAATCTGACGCCCAGGTGGGACCAGCGCTGGGATTCTGAACTCCTCAGTCAAGTCAAGTCAACTTTGTTTATATAGTGCTTTTTACAATAGACATTGTCTCAAAGCAACTTTACAAAATCCAGGACCAACAGATACAAAAACCCCTGTTGAGCAAGCCGAGGGCGACTGTGGCAAGGAAAAACTCCCTGAAAATTACAGGAAGAAACCTTGAGAGGAACCAGACTCAGCAGGGCCCATCCTTCTTGGGTGGCCTGGAGGATACAATCAACCGGGTACCCCTAGCCTGCAGCATACAACATTGGCCATTAAAGTCTGCTGTGTTGGAAAAGACCGGACTGAAATTGGGTGGGGTCTTCGACGCTGTGTAGGACCCTGGTTAGTAGACCAAGGCGCCTGTACAGAAAGTGAAGGAGCATGGAGATCAGTGCGTGGCTTGCAAATACTGGCCTCATGCGGGAATTAACCGAATGTGAGGGCGAATAAGAAGGGGTCGGAGGGAGCGTGAGGCAGGCAAAAAATACCCGTCTCGGACACGACCGGTGTCTCCAGCTGTGGAAGACGAATTGACTATGCTGCACTCACGCTGTCAAAAAGAGTATTTGTGAAGCCAGGTACTGATGTTGAACTAGAAGGCCTGGTTTGCTTTTTATGTTTATGTTTGGGGCAAAGGTCAGGGCACTGTGCAGGCCACTGGAGATCATCCACAGCAAATTCATTAACCAGATCTCGCTTCTATTTAAAGAAATTTGGTAGACCGACAGTGGTGCAAACCTCAGGCTATTGTACTAAATATTATTTGAAATTAGTGGAAGTACAGTAGTGTTCAAAAAAAGAGCAGTCCAACACCATTAACTTGATAAATCACTGTTTTTAGTAGAAGTGATATTTCTATATAGCAAAAAATTCACTTGAAAGTGTAGTAGAGTAATGAAAACAAAACAAACCCAACAATTAGGACATGTATCCCACTCATTCTGAGTAATTGAAGCATTGATTGAAAGGGGGTTGTTCAAAATAATAGCAGTGAGGAGTTCAATTGGTGAAGTCATTCATTCTGCAGAAGAACGGGTGTCAATTTTGGCCCTTATTTAATGTAGGAGGGGGGCAAATGTTGCACAGGTTGGTCATAGCTCATTTCCTTTTGAAATATTGGGTAAAATGGGTTGTTCCAGACATTGTTCTGATGAACAGCGAACTTTGGTTAAAAAGTTGATTGTAGAGGGAAAAAACATACAGAGAAGTGCAGCAAATTATTGGCTGCTCAGCTAAAATGCCTTAAAGTGACAACCAAAACCTGAAAGACGCAGAAGGAAGCGTGGAACTACTGTTCGAATGGATCAGAGAATAGCCAGAATGGCAAAGGCTCAGCCAATGATCACCACCAGAAAGATCAAGGAACATCTGAAGTTACCAGTAAGTACAGAAGATGATTAAGTAAAGCCAATTTTCCAGCAAGAACTCCTTGCAAAGTCCCGTTGTTAAGAAAAAGACATGTCCTGAATGGGTTCAAATTTGCCAAGGAACACATTGACTGGTCCAAAGAGAAATGGCTCAACATTTGTGGACTGATGAAAGCAAAATTGTTCTTTTTGGGTCTAGTGACCGTAGACAGTATGTCAGACAACCCTCGAGCACTGAATTCAAGCCACAGTACACTGTGAAGACAGTAAAGCACGGTGGTACAAAATGATGATACGGGGATGTTTTTCATACCATGGTGTAACGCCTATTTATCACATACGAGGGATCATGGATCAATTTAAATATATCAGAATACTTGAGGAGATCATGTTGCCCTATGTCGAAGAAGAAATGCCCTTAAAATGGGTGTTTCAACATGATAATGACCCAAAACATCCTGGTTACAGACAAACAAGATTAAGGTAATAGAGTGGCCAGCCCAATCCCCTGACTTCAATCCCAGAGAGAACTTGTGGGCTGACGTCTGAAACACGTTTTTTTGAGGCACAACCCAAAATTGCAGAAGAACTGTGGAATGTAGTCTAATCATCCTGGACTGGAATACCTGTTCAGAGGTGCCAGAAGTTGGTCGACTCCATGCAACACAGATCTCAGAAACAATTGTTATGCCACTGAATATTAGTTCAGTAATTTAAAGTAAAGTAAAACCTCAAACATTTTTTCATGTTATAGATAAATTTTTTTAGTTTTTAAAGAAAAATGCTGGCACTGCTATTTTTTGGAACAGCCTAATATTCATTTTTCTTAACTTTCTGTAAAGGATTAACACAAACTGGCTACATTTAGTTAATGTTTTGATTTAGAATTGAAAGTGTAGTATTTTCAGTGCGTTTGCATTTATGGAAATAAAAGTTATTATAATGATTTTGTGCTTTATTCACTTTTTTAAAGTCACTGCTATATTTTTGAACACTACTGTATGGCCAGTTTGTGTCATTACTATTTGGACATATCATTTAGTATTTCACTATTTATACGTGCATTTCAAATGCAAAAAGAAGCTTCTTACAAAGTTGTACCTGTTATGCAACTGAGAGGACTAAAATGTAACAAAATACTTTGTGGAAATTGGCTAAAAAGAAATAAAATAAGTACTTTACCTTAGTCTTTTACCCCTGATTGTTTGTAGGAACTTCCTAGCAGATATTTGACCAAGAACCTTTCTGTAGCTGTTGGTGAAGACTGCATCAGCATGTCTTCCAGTCCTAAAAAAGTTAATAGTAATAATAAATAGTAAAACATTTTAGTAAAAGGTTTTAAGGAAACATGTTTCTTTAAAGACAACCTTCTTTTGCAGTAGGAACTATTCCTGTAGCTGCTGATCAGACTTGTACGACAGTATAGAGATATTCGAAACTGTACTTAGCTTGGTGGTTTTGTCTGCTAGGTCATTTTACTAAAACACCTTGCTGGCCAAGGATGGGAACACTGGCACGTAGGAAGACAGGCATAGCTGGTGAATCCCTGACCAAGCCTTTCCTTCTTCAGGCAGAGCACATCCTGGACTTAAACTTAAGATCTTAAATCTTAAGTCTTAGTTGGGGGTATTAGAACGTCCACTATTTTTGTGCTCTTGTTGTAATCTTTTCACATTAACAGCATTTAGCAGACCTTTTCATCCAAAGTTGTGACTCAATACAATTTAAGCAACTAAGAGTTAAGAGACCAGGGCAGATGTAGCCTAGTGGTTAAGGTACTGGACTAGTAATTGAAAGGTCGCTGGTTTAAACCTCACCAGTGCCAGGTTGCCACTGTTAGGCCCTTGAGCAAGGCCCCTAACCCTCGATTGCTTAGACAATGTATACTGTAACAGTACTTAAAGTCGCTTTGGGTAAAAGCATCTCATGAATAGCAAAAATGTAAATGTAATAGCGACCCAACAGTGGCATCTTGGCAGTGGTAGGGCTTGAACCAGCAACCTTGTGAATACTTGTCCAGTACCTTAACCACTTACTCTCCACTCCTAGGGAACGTAGCAAGAGTGAAACATGAATTCATTTTATTCCTAATAAATAAATACCCAGGCCTTTGATAATACTTGTGTAGCCTGTTCTAGCTTTATGAATGTCTACATTCCTTTGATTTTCGTCAGAGGATTAGACTCAGTTTGTAAAGCAGAATACCTTTAAATCCTACAAACAGCGGGAAAAATCACAGTAGGTCATAGTAACAAACCTGAACTCTACTTGCTGGCTCCGGGCGGATCTGTAGCCTGTGGGGGGCTGCAGGGGATTCTCCACAGAGGAGCTCATGAGAATCGCCGTAGCTCTCTGACCAAACCTAGAAAAGCGTTTCAATAAAACATCGAATAAAAAAAAAAATCATTCATTCTTCTTGAGGATCTGCTTCATTCAGATCAGCGCAGTGGAGGGTCAAATCCCAAGACGACTGGGTGCTGTGGATGGCTTTGCAAGGCCTCATACACTTACTCACGTATACCTTTGGTGTAGACAATCCAACCTTTAGCATATTTTTGTAAAAACTGAGAAGTTTGAATACTTTCTGAAAACCAACAATGATGCACTCCAAGCATACCAAACTCCACACTGATCATTTCAATGAGGATTGAACCTGGGTCAGTGGAGATGCTCTGCACCAACCATACCTGTAACTGTGACACATTGTTTGTGTTAACTAATCCATGCACTCATTTACTTCCACTTGAAATAGCTCATAAATAGGTGTTCGGGTGGCACAGCAGTCTCAAATTTGAATCACAGCAGTGCCACCAGCCTGGCCGGGCTCTCAACAGACCCAGCTGCCCATGTCTGAGGGAGGGAAAGCAAGACGAGGATTCACCTCAACAATGACTTCTACCTAAGGATTGTGCCAGATTCAGGTTCCACCAGGATTTCAAGGTCTGTAAGTTTGAATCCCAGATAAAGCTATTAACCTGGTCAGGCATCCAAACGGGTACAATCGGCTGTGCCTGAGGAAGGAAAGTTGACCGGAAATCATTGACGTAAACTGTCACCTTATGCTGAGAGAAAATGTCTCAAGAGAATCAGATGTACTACAAGAACCACCAAGCAGATCTGTCATCAATCCAAATTTGATGGAAAAAGTGACAATAGCCACAGTCAAGCAAGCTTTACAGTCAAGCAGGCTCCATGGGCTTAGGAATTAAATTAACTGTACTGTTCATGTCCTTATAGGGGTTTGATTTTAGAACTTGGTAATGATCCCTTTGGGAAATCTATGTGCTAACAACTTCATTCGCACATCCGACATCCTCACTACATTCATTCTTCTGACTTCCAACAAGTCACATGTCACCGCTTCAGCGAAAAGCACAAAATTTTTTTTAAAAGCTTTTATAAAGTAATCAAACTGCCAGACGCTAGTCTCTGCAACAAAAGCCGAACATTGCCTCTGGCACGTAATGTGACCCGTGTGAGACTCTGGTTGTTAATTAGCAGCACTTGTGTTGTGCAGCTTCTCTCCAGCCTGTAAGAGGGAACAAGGCTTTGTCTGCCAGTGCTACCTCATTCTCACCTCACTGTATGAGGACGCTGGAAATGGAAGTGTAAGAGCAGAATAATATGGACATCCGAAATGAGTCACATAGCAGTAATTAGGCACCTTTCGACCAGGAACATCCTAATTTGGAGTACAGCACAGTGCTGGTTTTTTTTTGTGTAGGTTTTGCTGTAGTGAAAACCTTGGCCAGCTTGTTGAGTGGGGTTCAAGTGTTTTATTGGATTAACATGCAAAAGAATGTGCAACATAATTTGCTAACAGTCCATGTTGCTCGTTGATGTCTCACTCACATATCATTAAATAACAATTATGCATGTGATGGTCAAAGACCTGAAGGACTTTGATAAGGACCTTATAGGTATCAAATCGTTCTGGCCAGACGACTGGGTTAAAGTATTATAGAAATAGCAAATTCTCACAGGCAGTCGGGGTGGGGACCCTCGACAGTGGTCTAAGAAGGTACAAGACACAAACCACTCACAGGTTGTCAGGTGGCCAAGGGGACATAAAGGTTACGGTGCCTTGTACAGACCAATAGAAGAGCTACTGTGGCTTTAATTGCAGATCATTTTAATACTGGTACTGAGCTGAATGCATCACAACACAGTGCATAGAACCCTTCTGTGTACAGGGCTGCATAGTCACAGCACTCATGGTAACACCTGCCCCCTTTCAAAAACACCTACAGTAGGCACACAGACTTTGAAACTGGACATCGGAACAATGGAAGCCAAGTGTACGACTTGGCCTGGGTGCAAGATTTACTTGCAGGAGAGATGGTACCAGGATAAATGGCTGCTAATTAATATGAAATTAATAAAATAATATTTAAAAGACTATATAAAGCTTAATTAATTGAAAACATTGTATTATACAAATCTGTAATACTTGAATCATTTGATACCCAATAATGATACCCTCCAAATTACCAATTGACGTGGAATTATCAATAAACTCTTATTCTGGCCCTGTCCCAACAATCAAAATTTATTTATATTTACAAATTACAATCAGGTTGGTCAGGCAAAACATTAAAATTCACTTCTTTTTACTTTCAGTACAAAAGAAAAAGAAATAGTTCCACAGAATTAAGAAATTACAAATTTTTGTTTTTACTGTATTTTACAAAATGACCCAACTTAAACTAAGAAAAGCTGTAATCACTAATTAGAAAGGAGAGACTTCAAGCTTCGAAATGGTAGCATAGATATTTAGATGCAATCTAATGCTCTTTAAGTATCTATATACAAATATGATCAGGTAAGGCAGATCTGTACACTTAAATATAAAAATATATAAAAACAAAGTTTTGTTTATAATAAATAAAATCTGAAATTATGCTTTTAATGACTTACCGTAGTGATGGATAGAGTGGCATGCATGGTAAAGGCATTAACATCCAGCAGAGTGCCAACACTACAGTTCTTTCCATCATCCTCAACTCTCCTGAATACAGAAGACAGTGAGAACAGTGACAGTGAGAAAGCCAGCTTAAAAATTACATTTAAAAAACGCTGATCTGACACTCTGTGGCTTGTTTTTGATCACTGCAGTGGAAATTGCAAAAGCTGCTAAAAATAACATCCTTCTATTGATCTTAAGTTTTTCATTTGGCACCTTTTTATTCTTGCTGGAAATTTGCATAACATTTTCTACACTTTTAAATAAAAGTTATAAAGGTATTTCACATCTTTTTCTAAACTTACTCCAAATCATCCAAATCATCGCTTCTCACATTGATACAACACAATATAAAACAAGCATCCATGTAAAAGGCAATTAAAATGAAGAAAGCACAGACTGAATGAGATCAATGAGATTAAACATAATCAGCTCACCCGGATATATGCTGAAGTGTAGGTGTTGAGTGTTTTCTTCTATAGTCTTGGTGTAAAAAAAAAATCACACAAAGCAAAGCCAGGTTACTCCTGATCACAGTCTTGTTTCATCCTCAGTTTTCTCCAGAAGAGCTGCTGATGAGAGAATGTATGAGTGGAGGAGAATCAGCAGCAACAGGCTTCTGCGGCTCCACCATGTGACGAGTGTTTCATAAAGCCTACCTGTTCTTCTGACAGTGGCTACATAATTGCTGACAGTTTTATTTTACCCTTTGTCTTTCACTCTATATATGTCTATTCTTTCAGATTTGACTGGTGACTTGTTAATAACCCAGTTTTATTCCTCTGTCATTTCATCCATCCATCTTTCAGGCCATCCATTTATATATACTTCAATTCCTCCACCCATATCAATTCGTTTCTCCATCTTACCCCTACAACCATGGACACCTATTGCTTGGATAGATACATCTCCATCTGTCCTTCAGTGCAACCATTCATCTAACCTAATATTATTCCCTATAACCCCAGAAACCTCACCCATCCATCCATTCACCCAGCCTAGTATTACCCTCTTTTAATGCTGTGCTTGTGCATATGTGAACACTTTAAAAACACAACACATGCTGGTAGGTGACCAACACAAAACAACATCCATCTCATTAAAACATCACAAATGCTGGTGAACACTAAGACCTGCTAATCTACATTAGAAGGTGCACATTTTATTTTAGGAATATATTTGACATTTTCTGCTAGGAAGCACAGGTTTATGTTGCAAGTTATAGGTTACATGTTTATTTTGCAGTTATGCCTTGTTCAACTACTGTGAATGATCAAAGAACTGTTATAAATTCTGTAAAATATAGATATTCTATATAACTATAGGCTTACACGTTAAATCAACGTGTGTGGCTAAATTTCAAACAACTCATTGACACCTATACAAGTGCACTACAGTAAGTAAAAAATACGCCCCCTTGTGTACACAAAGTAGTACACTATAGACTGAACATAGGGTCATTAGGTATTACACATTTTAATGACAGGTATTTGAACAAGTATAATAGCGTAAAAACATTGATTCGCGTAACCTATATGACTTACACATATTAAATTTAAATTGCATGTTTTTTAAACTGTAGTTATTTATGAAGTCGTTTTACCAACATTGTGTGATTGGCAACGAAAGTACTTAAAAACTCTTATTTTGAAAACCACAAACACGACTCTTATAAAGCAGAGGTTTCGATTCCATGAATTGTGGTGTCGACTCCAACTCTGTCAAGTATTTGACCAGAGGAGTTGATCTTAATGTTCTTTTCCAAACAGATTCTGACTCAATCACTTCAAAGTTAATTTATTTGTCAAATGAAATGTCTATAATTCACACTTTAAATGAAATACGATCTATCTATGTACGAGACGTGTTACTATGTGTTTATGATATTATAAAAAACAATGTTTTCCCGATCTCATATATTCTTTACATGTGTACAATGTGGAATCGAATAAAGAATCGGAGAATCGACTCTTAAAGATCAACTCAATAGCAATGACAGCATGCGCGTGAATTCGAATGTTGTCCTTGTGTTACTCAGGTTTAGCTTAGCTTTAGTTTTCTAGTTGTTTAGATTATTTATTCAAAATGAGACCTGTGTGCAGTCTCAGACTCTTTATGTTCAAAATACAAAAATATTATTGCTCAACTACTGTTAATGCTGCTAAAGAGACTAAAGTAAGGGCATTAAAGAACAAACTATCATCAGGTCCGAGTTTTCAGGATTTTATAAAGGTTTCTTCTGGTGAAAAATGGCTTCCAACTAATGATGAACAATATGACGAGCCATATGTGCCAGAAAATCCAACTCTGGCAAATTTACGCAAAGGTTTGTGGTCACTGCTATACTTAATAAATTAAACTATGATTTTTAGACTTGTATACATACCAAATAGTAGTACATACTACCTAACAGAATAGTAATAGTATGCACTGTGTGTTACGTCATGTAATAGTGTACTAGCTGTTTGTAGCATGCTGTTCATACTGAGCCAATCACTCAAAACTGGTGTACAGTGGTACCTTGAAACTCAACGTCAATTGGTTCTGGGAGTGGTGTTGAGTTTAAAAGGTGTTGAGTTTCAAGGTATTTTTTCCCATGAGGATGTATAGGAAACCTGTTGTGTTCCATGGTTCAGTGGACCTGCATTTATTTTAGGCTCTTGTAAAATAATGGGGTTGTTTTTGACACTTATACACAGAAAATAACACAAATATAATCTAAAAACACTGAAATAAAAAGCTGATTCATACAATTTCTCAGAACCCCGAGCTGTAACACAAGTTTAAAAGTGAAACAGTGAGGAAAGTCCAGATAAACACAGATACATATGGACGCTTTCAGAGTGAATCTGACTGTTATTCCACACAAATGCAGATTCGTCTCATATGCACGCTTTGATGGCGTATTACTGCACCGCTCAACCTGAGCGCTGAACAAAGTGACAAAATGAACACACTGAGTTCACAGGAAACGTTGAGTTTAAGGGTACAAATTTCTCAATGAAGGGCGTCGAGTTTCAAAGATTTTGAGTTTAGGGGGCGTTGAGTTACAAGGTACCACTGTAATTAGATTTATAAATTTATTGTGAATTGTAAGAAAATACCCAACCAAGCTCTTTTCACCTCAGTCAGTCACTTTTAATATCCATCAACAAACTTCTGACACATTTTAAAAGCCCATTTTTAGTCTGATATAGCTATTTCGGATGCATCATTGTCCTGCTAAAACAATCAAGGTCATTTAAGAATCTTTTTCAAAATGCAAAATGCAACCACCACCATGCTCAACAGTAGGTACAGTGTTGTTGGTTTTGGGTGTTCCACCATTTCTCATTAAAGCGTCATTCGATAAAGTAATTTCTGTGAGCACTTTTTCCTTAGTGTATTTTGAAACATACGGCTGTCAGATGAACGTGAACGACACAGAAATTGCGTGGTCGATTCTCCAGAAGGGAGGCTATCTAAGAACATCTGAGCTCTCTGAGGTAACTTTAGGCCTTCTGTTTAATACTTACTCATTATACTTGAATGTGAATTTGATTCTTAGCTTTTTCTGAATTCTTTCTCAGGCTGATGTCGTGCTGCTTGTCACTTGCTCTGTAAGGTAGGACACAGTCTGTATTTGTGGTGGTTATGGTGTATTTCCGATCCCGTGATTTAGTCTTTAGGGATCCAATAACGGAACAATTTTTTGGAAACGATTGTTTTTAAATATTTCAATCATTGTTATGAAATGTTGTATATTTAATAGTTATACAATCTCCCTTAAAATTACTGTCACCCTTAGTAAAGATGAGTAAAAAGGGTTATAAGAAATTCACCACTTGATTACTTTTCAATCTAAAATAATGAAACAAATCCAACCTTTAACTGAATTAAGTGTATTTATTATTTAAACATCAATAAATAATTAATTTTTTAACAAAACCACATGTGCCACAATTAATGGCACTCCTAGAAACCTTTGTGATATTGTAGGAAAAGACTAAAAAGGTTTTTTAGCATTCTTTTGAGCTCTACAATGTAACGATCTGCTTGTTCTTATGTGACTGGTGCTGTTTTTTTTTCTGCACAGAGAAAAAGCCGAGCAGACCATTTGGAACAGACTCAAACAACTCACCAGCCTCAAGAAAAAGCGGCTAAAGGGAGACGTGCCCCTCAAAATTGGAGTACTTGGTAACTTCAACCTGAGCCATTTTCTTTAATATATGCCAGCCTCCTTTTCCATCCTTAAACATAACCAGTTACGTCTGTGTAGGCACCTAACTGGGTGATACCACTTGTAGAGATTTGAACCTGTATCCCTGTGGTGGTGAGCTAGCGTATTGTGCTTTATCGGTTTGCATTGTTTACTGCTTAGTATTTCACACAAGCAGAGAAAAACCTTACAACCTCAGGCAGAGATGATTAGGTGATTTATCTAATAGCCAGAAAATGAACCTACATGATTGGCTGAGAAGAATTTTCTCAGTGTACTTGCAATTAAATGGTTCACTCGAGTTGAATTTCTAAACACAGCACTAGAATTCAAGCTCACAACACTCACAGGTCATGTTGATATTAAAAGTTATATGGGCATAATCATGTGATGTAATATTGCGGTGGATGTCTGTGCAGGCTGCATGGCCGAGAGACTAAAGACGGAGCTGCTGGATAGAGAGAAGCTTGTTGATGTTATAGCAGGACCCGACGCCTACAGAGATCTTCCACGACTTCTGTCTCTCGCTCATGGAGGACAGAGAGCCAGCAATGTGCTGCTTTCATTGGAGGAAACCTATGCTGATGTCATGCCTGTCCATCACACCGGACACAGTGCTTTTGTGTGAGAGGCTGGGTTTTGCTAGTTTTACACATTGGTGTGTTTGCAAGTGTGTTTGCAAGTTAGGCCATTTCGGTATCTGTAACAATATTTTGACTTTTTGCACACTGTGTTTGGTGGATTTGATTTTGAATTAATATAATTGAGTTATGCTACCACGAAAACCCAGGGTTCAAACACTCAGTACCCACTGGGTATTGCCCAAATACCCACATGTTTATGAACAGAATTGCTTTTGTATTGGGTAGATAGAATTTTTCCCATTACACACTGCTGTGGCTGCTCCTGCTGCTAAGTTGGCATTTCTATCAGGAAACACTGGGTGCAAAGCGTGAATACCACAGACATGGAGTCAATCCATTTTTTAAAATCCATTGCAGGGCTTCGGCCATACAGACATAGCCAATGGTGTGTGTATACACCAAATCGATAGATAGCTGAATTAGGAATTCTTGCTTACTACAGCATCCCTATGTCATTAATGCTATGTTGTTCTTGTTTGAGTGACACTGTCCTTTTCTGTTTGGTGTAGATCCATCATGCGAGGTTGTGACAACATGTGCAGCTACTGCATTGTCCCCTTCACTCGAGGAAGAGAAAGAAGCAGACCCATGTCCTCCATCCTGGAAGAAGTACGCATGCTTTCTGATCAGGTAACATACTTCAAAGACTGATCTTACTCATAGTAACAAAACAAAAAATCATAATAAAATCTAATAATGTCAATTTCTGGTGGTGGACAGGGGGTAAAGGAGGTCACTCTGCTAGGACAGAACGTGAACAGCTATCGGGATGTTTCAGAGACGCAGCACGGCACCTTAAATGGGGTTTCACACCTCAGTCGGGGTTTCAGCACTGTGTATCGTGCCAAGCAGGGGGGCCTACGTTTCGCTGATCTGCTGGATCAAGTCTCCCTTATTGACCCGGACATGAGGATACGCTTCACCTCCCCACATCCCAAAGACTTCCCAGATGAGGTATGTTCATGTGTCATTAAGAGGAAAGGAAACAATCCATGTGCTCAATCCTTTTTGACTTTTGAGTGCGTATGCGAATCATTTTTGTAGGTCTTACAATTGATCCAGGAGAGGAGGAACATCTGTAAACAGATCCACCTGCCGGCTCAGAGTGGCAGCAGTCGGGTTTTACAGGCCATGAGACGTGGGTGAGGCTACAGTACGAACACTTGCCACAGCACAGAACCAGCATATTGTGCCTAGAAACCTGCTTTACACCAGTTTTACTGTGCATTTTTACAGCTACACCAGGGAGGCCTACCTCGAGTTGGTGGAGAACGTTCGAAAGATAGTTCCAGGTCATTAAGCACTCAGCAAGTGAGCTAATTAGTCAATCAATCAATCCCACAGCTGTTTTCTAAATGGGCTTATTTCTGCTCCTAGGGGTCAGTCTAAGCAGCGATTTTATTTCTGGTTTCTGCGGGGAGAAGGAGGACGACCATCAGCAGACGTTGTCCCTGATCAGAGAGGTGGGCTACAATATGGGATTCCTGTTTGCCTACAGCATGAGGAAGGTGAGAACACAGTTTCATCACTTGTTTCAATATAGGCAAAGATCTGGAGGAAAGAAACCCATGTAGTGTGTTGGATAATCCCAGACTGATGTGGTTTATTAGTTACACTATATAACCAGCAGTATGTGGTCACCTGATCATGAGCTCTGTAGTTCCTCCATACTAAACACATTAAACCATGTTTTTACCAACCTTGCTTTGTGCACTGGGGCACAGAAGTGCTGAACAGAAAAGGGTCCTCACAGTGTTGCTATAAATTGTGTCAGAGTCAATGATTAGGTGTGTAAATTAGCACCCAGATGAACCATCACATTTACCAATTACATGCCGCTGCACATTTTGTAAGTAGCGACTTTGATTAAGAAGTTGTTTTTTATTTCTAGAAAACTCAGGCGTACCACCGTCTCCATGATGACGTTCCTGCTGAAGTGAAACAGAGGCGCCTGGAGGAGCTCATATCGGTGTTCAGAGAGGAAGCAGCTAAGCTGAATACAGCGCTTATTGGCAGCACACAGCTCGTCCTTGTGGAAGGAGTGAGTATCATAGTCAGTCAGTGATGTGCAGGTTAAACTATACTGAATTTCAGGGGGTCGGAAACTAGGATGGCACATTGGGAGAAAGCTGCTGCCACTTCGCACATTCCTTTATCCCTTTTCTTTTCCTATTTTCTATCCTTTTTGTTGTTTTATTTTCATCTTTTGTACTTTTTGATTCCTGTACTTAATTATTTATTCCTGTATATATTCCAGGAGAGTAAACGATCATCTCAGGAGCTTTGTGGTCGGAATGATGGCAACGTCAAAGTGATTTTTCCCAAAAAGGATATACCATCTGAGCCCTCAGACCCCAGTACCGTCCCTGTTAAAGCTGGAGACTATGTTTTGGTGAAGGTGAATGTTCTCTTCCATTTCTGTCGAAATCTACCACTTCTGTTATATATATAACGCATTGCTGTTATTTACTATCACAAGGTTCCACTGACTGTGATGCTTGTTTTGCTTTTATAGATCACTTCAGCGAACTCTCAGAGCCTGCGAGGTGATGCCCTCCACTTAACCTCGCTGAGTAACCACCGCACATGGACCTCGGAGCAGCATCTTATCGAACAAGCAGCTGTATCTTAAGTTGTAAGATTCATAGGACTAATACGGTCTATGTGCTTAATGAACTTTAAGCAAAGTTTAAAAACAGAAATCATTTATTTATTCATGTAAAATCATATCTGAAGTGGTACGACGATCAAAGAATTGAAATCTATTGGTCATGTCTGGAAAGTAGTTAAATAAAAACACACACTGTCATCATGAAAACAGAACGTCTGTCCCGATCAGCATGTAATCCTGGAATAAAAACAACACGTGGGGATTTTAAAATGAATCCAGATGGCATCTGTCCTAGTTTACTGCGAATGGTGGTTTCACAGTATCATACCTTCAGAATTTGAAGCTGTGTGTTGATCAGGTTCATTTTTCCAATGGCAGGCAAAGGATAACCTTGCTCCAGATAAGCTGACCAGATCAGATATCAAAAGGTTAGTAATCAATAATGATTTTCCACAACATACATCAGATTCGTTCAGATCACAGTGTACTCACCATTAACTTTGGGGATCACAACAGCTTTTAAAATCATCCTGAAAACGTTGTCAAGGGATTTGACCTGTTGAATTAGGCGCACATCAAGTGTTATTAGATTATTAAAATTGAATGACTGCAAAAATGTATCAACATTTGGAAGAATTTACCAGGATTCCTTTTTCAATTATTAATATCATCATCTGACATGTTTTGCCACACTAATTTCATGTAATTACTATGTTATTGCTAAAAATTACATTATGCATTATTTTTTTCCAGGCATTCAAAAGCCCTGCAATAAATTGGCGCCCTGACCAGTAAAGAAGATTCTTTTTTCGATCATATTCATTATGATCTAGTCAATCTAGTCGTTTCCAATTTCTTTTATAGCTGTATCTCCTCTGTCTGTGCCTGCATCAACCCTGTCTTGGCCGAGGAGAGCTGCAGACTCTCAAACGGACCCTCCGACACCCGTGCAGTCGCCTGCAGCCTCTTCTGACCTTCCAGTACACAGACCCCCAGAGAGCCATATTGCTTACTGTGAGGAACGTTATGCTGCTCTGTGACTTCCCCTACCCCTCATACAGGCGCCTCCACCAACCAGCATATGCTGCACCCACAGCAGCAATAAGGAACTCAGTCAGAACTCCAGAGTTTTTTTAGCAGCCATTTTTTAAACTGGCTGGTTTATTCTCATACCTGGAATGGTCCCACGTAGCTTGTTCCTAAGGTCATGTCAAGTCTGTACAAACAATAAACACAATTAATTATACATTCTGCAAGCTTTATTACTTTTAGTCCTGTGTTACTTTCTATGCAGAGCCTTACTCGTTAAGGGTCAGAGTTCCAGCCACTTTGACTCCAGTGACGTAAATCTTAGCACTCACGCTGGCATCCTGACAGCAGAAGACATGTCATGCATTTAAAATTATTATTATACATTTAGTCCATTTAGTTCAAAAAAGCCCTCCAGTCCATGGTGTCTGTATGACTCACCACATTGAGGACGAAGAGAGGCGACAGTGTAGCATTGGGCTGGATAGCGTAGGCTGTGACTGTGCCGCTCGCCTGCAACGTCACATTGTTGGGTTCAAACACGATTTTTGGTTCCTTCACCGTCTTCACCAGGAGTTTCATCATCAGGCCAGGGTACTGTTTAGCAATCTGACACAGACAGAGACCAGCCAGAGGTAGACATTAAAGGCTATGATTTTTTGGAGAGGGAGGTGTTGAAAGGCCAAAACCCTGTGATGAATTGGTGCCCTGTCCAGGGTATTCCTGCAACTCTGTCCAGAATAATGCGGATGATGAAAATGAAGCACGAGGTTGTGCAGGTGGCAGCAGGTTCACTATCAGGAATTGGAAATGACTGGATGGGGTTATAAAGTGAGAAAAATATAGAAACTTAACATATTTGCAGAGAAAGTGAATTTTCATACCTGTGGAATGAAAGCTCCAAATGTCTTTGTGTTCAAACGGAAGGGAGAACTGGAGGGTATCTGGCAGAAGACATTTTAACAGTTGAAAACAATTAAATGTGAAATATACAGGGATACAAATACACTATGTCCAAATATATTTGGACACTTGACCATAAGCTTGTTGGACATCCAATTCCAAAACTATCAGCACTTATATTGAATTGCTCTGTCTTTTCTTTGTAGCTTTAGTCATCCACTCCTGCGGTGAGCCTTTCTACAAGATTTTAAAGTGTGTCTGTGGGAATTTGTGCCCATTTAGTCAACAGGGTCAGTGAGCTCAGGCACTGATGTTGGAAGAGAAGGCGTGGCCTGCAGTCCAAGTTTAATTTATCTCGAGACTAGGGCTCTGTACAGGCAAGTGAAACTCATTTGCACTCAACTGGTCAAACCGTGTCTTTATAGCGCTTGCATTGTATTCAGGGGCATAATCATGCTGATAAAGAAAGTTGATTCCCCAAACTGTTGCCACAATGTTAAAGCATATCATTTACTTTATATAATTTTATACACCTGTTAGCAATAAATGTGGCAGAAAAAACTATATTCATGTAATAATCATTAGAAGGGGTGTCCACATATTTTGACCATATTGTGTATCTTCCCTAATAAATATCTATTCCAGTAATTTGAATATAAACAATCCATTTTTAATATTGAATAACATTAACATAACTTACCATGTCATCTGTTATGTAGAGGCTAAGAACCCCGGCGTTGTTGTACACAAATCCAGCCGAGTTGGGGGTGAAAGCTGATAATCCAATATACAGCATGTTGCTGTCCTGAGGGGGCAGGGAGAACGGTGTGGGGGAGAAAGGGGGTTCCTTGTGCTGTCCAATGTTGTAGAATTCTCCCTACAAAATAAGCAAAATGATGCCTTATGGGATATCTGAAAGAATTTAGTGTTATTAGTAGGATGTTTTAGTTGCACCTTTATAAAAATTAGACAAACTAGGATGGTTCATGGGGCTGTGCTGTATTATGAGTATAATTGACACCCTTGGTGGGAGAGTAACTGAAATTTAATTTAGTACAATGCACGCTGAGTCTTAGCCTAGTCTTAACAGTTTATACATCTTAATATGCAGGTAGCAAGATGATGGTGATTGGATCTATTATGCTAGCCCACCATTCAAACCCGGTTCTCAATCCACCACCACTAAGATCTGAGTTTGAATCCAGCAGTGCCAGAGGCCGGCGGGGAGGGGGGGAGTCGGGTCTACACAGACATGATTGGCTATGTCTGAGATGGGTTAGTGTCCTGTCCAGTGTATGCCTTCCTTGCACTCAGCATTTCCTAGAAATCCGGACCTGCCTCATGAATAAATGAATGAATAAATATTCAGATTGTGAATTTAGTTGGTACTAAGTTGGCAAGACTTTTGGCCAAATGTGCCAACATACACTTGATTTCCAACAGCCAGCTCCGTAATGCTATCTACAGCTGTCCTGCATCATCCCTTTAAAATATGGTGGTGGTAGCATAATGCAATGGGGGTGTTTTAAGCATCAACAGCAGGGACTAGCAATCAGGTCAATTTCTGACAGAAAGCCTAATTGGAAAGGAATCTGGTCTTTTAGTGAAATATTGACACACTCTTTCGGGAAGCCTTTTAGTAAGATTTTGGAGTGTGTGTTAAATTTGTGCCCATTTAGTCAATAGCATCAGTGCGGTCAGGGACTAATGTTGGAAGTCCAAGTTTAATTCATTTTAACCAGACGTCTGTACAGGCAACTGGAGCTCCTTTGCAAACAACTAGTCAAACCATGTTTTTATAGAGCTTGCTTTGTATTCAGGGGCATAATCATGCTGAAGGAGAAAGTTAATGTTGATGCGATAGAACACTGGCTAAAAATAAAAAAAATGGAAGTTCTCAAGTTTTAGACTCCATCGAACCTTTGTGGCAAGACTCCCAAACCTCTGAATGAACTGGCAGAACTTTCATGAGAAGAAATTGGCCAAAATCGCTCCGTCAATAGAATTGACCATGGCTGAGCCTGTGATATTGGCTTGAGGTAAGTCATGCTGTTAAATCTTAATTTGAAAGTATACAGTTACAGCTACTTGTATTTGACTTACCTTTAAGCTCAGATCAATGCTGGAATTAGAAACGACCGGAGACTCCACCATGGAATACTCAATTTCAGCGTACTTGTCAACTTGAGCTAAAACTAATGGATTTAGAGGATAGAAAAAGAGGATGGAGGATCAGTCTTCTGGGGAATTAGTCATGTAGAAGGTTTTATACAATGTACGTGCATCAAATTTGTCTAGTGATTAAAGATTCAAACCGTTTAGGGTTTTCAGCTGGGGATTCATTTCATCTACTGCTTCATTCACCAGAGGACAGATCTGAAAATGACACAGTTTAATGAAACTAAAGCAGCATATAGAATTCATTTTAATTTCCTTATAGTCTGAAGGTACCTGTTTCTGAAGGGCACTACGCAGAGCTTTATCGATGTACTCCTTAAACAGATTATACAGCCAGCTGAATAAAAAAATAAAGTCAAGTTTGGTTTTATTGTCACTCTATTTTAACCGTGATGCCGTCTTTTTTCCTACATGTCAAAAGGTAGGTCATATTAGAAGGTGTCAAGGAGGTCAAGATGTTTTAAAGATCTATGGTCAATTCAGTTGATTTGTTGTATTTGTGTCCAAGGTATAAAAGGTTAACTGATTACCTGGCACCCCCATGGAATTTAATGCTGACATGGCCAACGCTTGCTGTACAGCCGGTACTGCTGACCATCGGACGGCCGGTATCATCTCTCTTGACGCCAATGGTCACACCAATGGATAGTCCACCCAAGTTCAAATCGAAAGAGCCACTGTCCTTTCTACAGAATTGAAAGCATGGTTGGTACTTGTTCTATCTTAAGGTACACAGAACTGAATAATTGCACTGCATGTGCTTACATGATTCTCAGATATTTGACTCGCCAGTTGCCGTGAAGGTTAATATAGGCGTCGATGATGGATAAGCTCACTCCAGTGTTAGGTACCAACCCAACAGCAGAACTGGGCAACCCAAGGTTTAGGATCTGGATCCTGTTAGGAACAAAATGACAAGCTACAATGCCGATTATCTGTATTATTTTTTTGCACATTTATTTCACAGCCTCTGTAGTTGTAAGTACTCAAAAGCACAGCAGTAATTTTCTTGGAAATCCCAAGTAGAGCTAGATGTGCGAATTAAGAAATGATGGTGTGAGACTCATCTCACCCTGTAAGGCTGTATGAGACTTTTCCAATAGGAGACACCTCCTCTGTGCCACTCAGGTCTGGGATCTTGATGCTTTTGAGTTTCTCCTGTAGTGCGGCAATGCCAATCTGGCGACCTGTGATCATGTTACCAAACAGAACAGTTACAAAAACTGTATAATTTAGCAGCTAGAACATCTATTTTTTGTGCATAAACAGCTCGCTTTAGGTCATGCCATGGCTCCCACAGTTGAGGTCAAGAGTACTCACACCTGTAAGGGACATTTATATTAATATCATGACAGTACTGGGATGTTAAGGATTCTTGACCATGGAATTCCAAGCAACTTCAGGTTCCAACTTGCTTCCAAGCTTGACGGAATTTTGTTGCTGATCAGATCAACAGACATGGTTTTGGAGGGTATCTGGCAGAAGACACAAAGTTTGATTCATAAGGCCTTAATTACCAGAAGAATCTAGGGTTAGGGTGGTAAATGTATGGGATTTTAACCCAGCTACAGTGTACTTACTGTCAATCATGGCCGTGATAGCTTGTTGAGGCTGTGCAAAAATGGCTGTACAGTATATTTTTGACTTCCCACCCAATAAACATATAAAAGAACTCATTTAGGAATGTGGGTTTGTTTCTTTGAATAATGAGGTGTGTCCCAATAAATCCATCTTTATAATTCCAAGTCTGTCATGACTTAGATGACCCTTACAAGTATATGTAAACATTTGACCTTAACTGGAAATTGATCTGCACAATACCTTGCCTTTAAGTCATTGCCTAGTCCAGATTGTTTCCAGCTTTAAGTACTTTTAAGGCAGCAACGCAATCTTAAACCGTGATGCCTCCCCCACCATACTTCACATTTGAAATAAGATGTTGGTAGTGCTGTGCATTACTGCCAAAAAGCTTAACCTCCCTGACCTCACCCCACGTAATCCAGACATATTCTTATGAGTGTGTCATACTCACCATATTCGAGTCCCTTTTCAGTCACTCTCACTTTAACTCCAGCGTTGGTGCCTGAAGCCTCAAGCGAATGCAAGCTCAGCAAGGTCAACACGCACCACAAAGTCACCATATCCAGTCTGATCTGGGACATACACACTGATGTCAGGTCAAAATCAGCTCCGTGTAATCTACTGCACTATAAACCTCTGGGGCTATTTTGAAAAGCACACTGACACACTTATGTACAGTGTATCACGAAAGTGAGTACACCCCTCACATTTCTGCAAATATTTCATTATATCTTTTCATGGGACAACACTATAGACATGAAACTCGGATATAACTTAGAGTAGTCAGTGTACAGCTTGTATAGCAGTGTAGATTTACTGTCTTCTGAAAATAACTCAACACACAGCCATTAATGTCTAAATAGCTGGCAACATAAGTGAGTACACCCCACAGTGAACATGTCCAAATTGTGCCCAAATGTGTCGTTGTCCCTCCCTGGTGCCATGTGTCAAGGTCCCAGGTGTAAATGGGGAGCAGGGCTGTTAAATTTGGTGTTTTGGGTACAATTCTCTCATACTGGCCACTGGATATTCAACATGGCACCTCATGGCCAAGAACTCTCTGAGGATGTGAGAAATAGAATTGTTGCTCTCCACAAAGATGGCCTGGGCTATAAGAAGATTGCTAACACCCTGAAACTGAGCTACAGCATGGTGGCCAAGGTCATACAGCGGTTTTCCAGGACAGGTTCCACTCGGAACAGGCTTCGCCAGGGTCGACCAAAGAAGTTGAGTCCACGTGTTCGGCGTCATATCCAGAGGTTGGCTTTAAAAAATAGACACATGAGTGCTGCCAGCATTGCTGCAGAGGTTGAAGACGTGGGAGGTCAGCCTGTCAGTGCTCAGACCATACGCCGCACACTGCATCAACTCGGTCTGCATGGTCGTCATCCCAGAAGGAAGCTGACGCACAAGAAAGCCAGCAAACAGTTTGCTGAAGACAAGCAGTCCAAGAACATGGATTACTGGAATGCCCTGTGGTCTGACGAGACCAAGATAAACTTGTTTGGCTCAGATGGTGTCCAGCATGTGTGGCGGCGCCCTGGTGAGAAGTACCAAGACAACTGTATCTTGCCTACAGTCAAGCATGGTGGTGGTAGCATCATGGTCTTGGGCTGCATGAGTGTTGCTGGCACTGGGGAGCTGCAGTTCATTGAGGGAACATGAATTCCAACATGTACTGTGACATTCTGAAACAGAGCATGATCCCCTCCCTTCGAAAACTGGGCCTCATGGCAGTTTTCCAACAGGATAACGACCCCAAACACAACCTCCAAGATGACAACTGCCTTGCTGAGGAAGCTGAAGGTAAAGGTGATGGACTAAACCCAATTGAGCACCTGTGGCGCATCCTCAAGTGGAAGGTGGAGGAGTTTAAGGTGTCTAACATCCACCAGCTCCGTGATGTCATCACGGAGGAGTGGAAGAGGATTCCAGTAGCAACCTGTGCAGCTCTGGTGAATTCCATGCCCAGGAGAGTTAAGGCAGTGATAATAATGGTGGTCACACAAAATATTGACACTTTAGGCACAATTTGGACATGTTCACTGTGGGGTGTACTCACTTATGTTGCCAGCTATTTAGACATTAATGGCTGTGTGTTGAGTTATTTTCAGAAGACAGTAAATCTACACTGCTATACAAGCTGTACACTGACTACTCTAAGTTATATCCAAGTTTCATGTCTATAGTGTTGTCCCATGAAAAGATATAATAAAATATTTGCAGAAATGTGAGGGGTGTACTCACTTTCGTGATACACTGTATGTAAGTGTTTCTTATGAGTCTGGCTGTGTCAGAGGTGTTAATCACACAGCCAGTTTTACTCATGCTTGGCTAACATATGCTGCAGCCATGTGTACCTTTGGCTCTGCTGGTAAACACTGATTTATCTGTTTATAATTAACACATTTTGGATGAAAAGAAATCCTAATACATTACACTGTTGCAGACCTACTAGTTTAGGTGTATTAACATATTACAATGTATTGTCATAGTTTTTGATATCGTTTGGTATACAATGCAAGAAAGTATTTTAAGAAAGGAAAGTGTAATGCTTATTATTCTTGTTTCTATTTCTGATCCTGCAAAAAAAAAAAGTAGATTTTCTTTTGCTGGATTGTATCCTTTGATGCCAACACCCCCCCCCCCCCCCCCTTTTAAGAACAATGATCTTTTCATCAGACCAGAGAATCTTTTCATGTTGCCAGTGTCTTTTTTTACCTACCATTTAGCAAAATCCAATTGAGCTGTCATATGCTTTTTTTATTCTGCCATAAAGACCTAATTTATGAAGTGCAGAGAAGATGGTTGTCTGTCCAACTGGATTAGCTGTGTGACTGCTGTGTTCTTTCTTACCTCCCGCACAGCCAATTAAGATTCTAGGTTGTGCCAGGCTTCTTGGATTTGAAATGATTGGGGCCAATATGGTCCTGGGAAAAATCATCCCAGCCTTGGATATTGTTTTATATCATTGCCACAATTTGATATCCATAGACAGTTCTTGTGGAGTGGCATAGCAAATGGTCTGAATACTTTTGTGAATAAAAAATTCAAGTTTTTTTACTTTATTATGAGTGATCATGGTTCAAATGGCAGTTATATCCATTTATCAAATCCACCATACAAAGAAGTGTGCAAAAGGTCAAGATCTGAATGCTTTTTGAATCTACTGTATACAGTGCCTTGCAAAAGTATTCAGCCCCCTTGAACTTTTCAACCTTTTGCCACATTTCAGGCTTCAAACATAACGATATGAAATTGTAATTTTTTGTGAAGAATCAACAACAAGTGGGACACAATCGTGAAGTAGAACGAAATTTATTGGATATTTTAAACTTTTTTTAAAAATAAAAAACTAAAAAGTGGGGCGTGCAATATTATTCAGCCCCTTTACTTTCAGTGCAGCAAACTCACTCCAGAAGTTCAGTGAGGATCTCTGAATGATCCAAAGTTGACCTAAATGACTGATGGTGATAAATAGAATCCACCTGTGTGTAATCAAGTCTCCGTATAAATGCACCTGCTCTGTGACAGTCTCAGAGTTCTGTTTAAAGCGCAGAGAGCATCATGAAGACCAAGGAACACACCAGGCAGGTCCGAGATACTGTTGTGGAGAAGTTTAAAGCCGGATTTGGATACAAAAAGATTTCCCAAGCTTTAAACATCTCAAGGAGCACTGTGCAAGCGATCATATTGAAATGGAAGGAGTATCAGACCACTGCAAATCTACCAAGACCCGGCCGTCCCTCTAAACTTTCAGCTCAAACAAGGAGAAGACTGATCAGAGATGCAGCCAAGAGGCCCATGATCACTCTGAATGAACTGCAGAGATCTACAGCTGAGGTGGGAGACTCTGTCCATAGGACACAATCAGTCGTACACTGCACAAATCTGGCCTTTATGGAAGAGTGGCAAGAAGAAAGCCATTTCTCAAAGATATCTATAAAAAGTCACCTGGGAGACACACAAAACATGTGGAAGAAGGTGCTCTGGTCAGATGAAACCAAAATCGAACTTTTTGGCCACAATGCAAAACGTTATGTTTGGCGTAAAAGCAACACAGCTCATCACCCTGAACACACCATCCCCACTGTCAAACATGGTGGTGGCAGCATCATGGTTTGGGCCTGCTTTTCTTCAGCAGGGACAGTGAAGATGGTTAAAATTGATGGGAAGATGGATGGAGCCAAATACAGGACCATTCTGGAAGAAAACCTGTTGCAGTCTGCAAAAGACCTGAGACTGGGACGGAGATTTATCTTCCAACAAGACAATGATCCAAAACATAAAGCAAAATCTACAATGGAATGGTTCACAAATAAACGTATCCAGGTGTTAGAATGGCCAAGTCAAAGTCCAGACCTGAATCCCATCGAGAATCTGTGGAAAGAGCTGAAATCTGCTGTTCACAAACGCTCTCCATCCAACCTCACTGAGCTCGAGCTGTTTTGCAAGGAAGAATGGGCAAAAATTTCTGTCTCTCGATGTGCAAAACTGATAGAGACATACCCCAAGCGACTTGCAGCTGTAATCGCAGCAAAAGGTGGCGCTACAAAGTATTAACGCAAGGGGGCTGAATAATATTGCACGCCCCACTTTTCAGTTTTTTATTTCTAAAAAAAGTTTAAAATATCCAATAAATTTCGTTCCACTTCACGATTGTGTCCCGCTTGTTGTTGATTCTTCACAAAAAATTACAATTTCATATCGTTATGTTTGAAGCCTGAAATGTGGCAAAAGGTTGAAAAGTTCAAGGGGGCTGAATACTTTTGCAAGGCACTGTATATTATAGGCAGCAGTAAGATCGCAGCTGTACCCCCACATCCAACAATTAATAATGAACTCTCCTGAAATATGTGTACATTATTCACACATTAAATAAGCCTGTTCATTTTAAAGTCATTGAATTACATCCTCTATTCCAGTATGTGACCTTTGGGAATTTCTTGACTGAAGGGAACTTCCTCTTGTGATAGTTGAACTTCCCTGCTTGTAAACAGGTCTGGTAAGTGCAGCCATGCACCTGATTATAAACTTCCCCAAAGAGAAACTAAAGCTGGAAGGAAGATTTACATGTGTTACCTTTTGTTTTGTTGCTTATTGTATTTAGTAAGAGAAAAACAATTTGATACAGCTAATTTCCAGCTATTAAAGCAGACCGGCAATCATAGTTTCTACTGTCTTAAACTAATTCAGCTAAACTCAATTATAAGATCAGTGTCACATGTCTGAATACTTTCTACATAACATTCCATTCCATATACAGTATGTACTCTCATTGTATCCTCTGTACCATGTGACAATGTTTACCCATGATGTTCTACTGGCTCCTCGCCCGCACCAGTGACGAGTTTGAGATGTCAGCTCTGGTGTGCTAGCGTGTATTACCGCTGACCATCCAACTTCCTTGGCACCAAGTTAAAACCTAACCTAGCTATACTTAGACACAGCTGTATGACTTTTAATGTAATTTACTTCTGTTTTAATATTTCTGAAATGTTTAAGGCTTTGGCTGGCTAGCATAAATAAAGTGGAATCTGAGTTCTTATTGTTCATGGCTTCTCCAACGGGTCAACGCAAAAAAAGGTTCTGAAATAAATGGAGATTGGAAGAAGAAGCACACTTGAAAAGTCACCTACTTCACCACAACTATAACTGACTCTGAAGGGATTTTGGCAATTTAGCACATAGTAAAATTGTCCAGAACTCCAACCCAAGTTCGTCCCCTCACAATCCAATAATTTTTACATTATTATTGATTTTTTTTAAACAGAAGTCTTGATATACAGTATAGTTAGAGCTGAAAAAAAAGCCTTGCATGACACTGGTGTATTTAGAAACCACATGATAATTTTATCAGGCTGATTGGCTTGATATTGAATTAACCCTGGTCTTAATGAACTGAATCAGTTAATCTGATTACAAGCATAATCTGGTAAACCATGACATGTGATTGTCTGTGAAGGATTTTTTTCAGATATCTGATCTGATAGCTGCTGCTTAACATAGACCAGTATCCTCTACTAAACACTAGATAAATGCAAACCATATTATTCATTCTAAAAGGTGCATATTATGGCCAAAGGTGCTTAATTCTTGTGCAGCAGCATCTGACACAGCTTTTAATTAATGGAAGACCTGTTTTTTGTTGATTTTTGGACCATGCAGTCAAATGTTCTACCCTAATGAGGTTAGAGATTTGGGTTTTTTCTGACCTTGATAAGAAACCACTGCAGGCAAAATTACAAGCTCCAGGCGTTCTGAAAAAGACCACTTGAAGAAATAATTAAAATCCCAGAGTTTAATGAAATAATTACAATGTCTGGAAACTCTTGACCTTCACTGTATGAGTAGTTGCTTTATAAAATACACACAGATGTTGGCTGCAGATAAACACAAGTATTCAACCATATTCGCTTTTGTTATGTACAACTTCCAATGTCCATATTTACTACAAATTTACACACTATAGAAATAATTTGTACGCCCCGGACAGGAGGCCAATCAATCACAGAGCCTCGGTCATTCCCTCTCAGACACAGCCAATCATATCCGGTGGACAGCACTAATGAGTTAGTGTTATTTACCACTGTGCCACCTGAGTGCCTCATACAAAACAAATCATGTTCTAGAAATGTAATCTGCAAATAAAAACATGCTACCTTGTCTAAATTTAAGAAAGGATTTAGAAGTTCCAAATTCATCAGGAGAGCCTCACAACCTTGATGTTGTGGTTTGTCAGCCATAATTGAACCACAATGCATTATTAATAATACATACTTATAATGTATGATATTAATAACACAGTAAAATATTTACATGCAGATTTACCTTGTATTGTTGAAGTAAAGTGCTGTGTGGTCTCACTCTCAGTGCAGGATCAGTGAGTGAAGGAGAAGTGAAACTCATGGCCTGTATGTAATTCACCAGGAAGAGGCAGATCAGGCAGCTCGTGCTTTCTTCACTCCAACCCAGTTAAAGCATGTAATGCAATAATTCAACTGAGACAACTGGTTCCTGTGTTGTTCACAGTCTGTGTGTAATGTCTGACTCGGTTAATCTCCAGAATCCTGGTGTTGGTATACAGTCATAAACAATGCATTGTCTAGATTAATACAAACAATTGATAAATCATTCACAGTTGTGTCCTTTTCCAGGCCTTTTCTGATATCTCTAAATGAATATTTGTCATACTGAATGATTACAGAGATCAATAAATGAACATGATATTGCAGAAAGAGATAGAGACATCATTTTATTAATAGGAAGGTTATCCAACTCCAATATCACTCCTTTAAATGTAACTGCCCACTTGGTTACACAATCAACCAGTTCACCAATTTTAACTGGAAAGTCAGTTTAGGCAGCCTTGTAGGATATACAGTTAAAGTCACATGCTACATGGACAATTGTATGTGGACACCCCTCCTAATTATTAATTATCCCTCATATTGCTGACAGCCACTGCTGTATAAATACTGTATATCTACACATTCACTAATCAGCCACAACATTAAAACCACCTCCTTGTTTCTACACACATTGTCCATTTTATCAGCTCCACTTACCATATAGAAGCACTTTGTAGTTCTACAATTACTGACTGTAGTCCATCTGTTACTCTGCATGCTTTGTTAGCCCCCTTTCATGCTGTTCTTCAATGATCAGGACTCCCACAGGACCACCACAGAGCAGGTATTATTTGGGTGGTGGATGATTCTCAGCACTGCAGTGACACTGACATGGTGGTGGTGTGTTAGTGTGTGTTGTGCTGGTATGAGTGGATCAGACACAGCAGCGCTGCTGGAGTTTTTAAACACCTCAATGTCACTGCTGGACTGAGAATAGTCCACCAACCAAAAATATATCCAGCCAACAGCGACCCGTGGGCAGCGTCCTGTGACCACTGATGAAAGTCTAGAAGATGACCGACTCAAACAGCAGCAATAGATGAGCGATCGTCTCTGACTTTACATCTACAAGGTGGACCAACTGGGTAGGAGTGTCTAATAGAGTGGACAGTGAGTGGGCATGGTATTCAAAAACTCCAGCAGCGCTGCTGTGTCTGATCCACTCATACCATCACAACACACACTAACACACCACCACCATGTCAGTGTCACTGCAGTGCTCAGAATGATCCACCACCTAAATAATACCTGCTCTGTGGGGATCCTGACCATTGAAGAACAGGTGAAAGCAGGCTAAAAAGCATGCAGAGAAACAGATGGACTACATTCAGTAATTATAATTATAACTTCAAAGTGCTTCTATAAGGTAAGTGGAGCTGATAAAATGGACAGTGAGTGTAGAAACAAGGAGGTGGTTTTAATATTATGGCTGATCAGTGTATGAAGGCGAATAAATTAATGAATAAATAAAGGAATGAGGAAGCATGTATGCACCAGCAGATGGCAGTAGGGGGACGTTCCTTGCAGTATAGCGCCAGCTAAGCCATTGAGGAACTATCAAAACACAGAAATTTTATTTTTTAGCTCAGTTACTATCAAATGGATGCAGAATTTGACATTTTTTGATTGCCACTATCACCTAAATGACATCCTTTTCTACATAAGTCTGAACTTGAGTTCTGAAACGTTCCCCGCTAGGCCTGTGGAGAACATAATCAATATCTCTGATAATTCCTGTGCATCGATTGCTTTTTGAGGTGCAGTATAATACAGAGTGTAATCGAGGCACTAGGATGACTTTGTCTTTTTGTTTGAGAGGCAGTAAAAAAACCAGAGTTAATGCACAGTGCTGCAGAGGAAGAGAGGGCATATTGATGGATGATGGGGTGCTGTTAGAGTGAGGGGAATGACAGCAGCATGTGAAGGATGCTGGGACTTTATAGACATGCCATCATTTATCAGCTTGCAAACTTCTCTAAATTTGTTACTTAGTTGTGTAAAAAATAAAAGCACAGTATCAGCTTGTAGAGATCAATAATCACTCTTTATTAAGTGGTAGAGAATGAAAATTCAATAAGAAGAACAATTACTCTGTTAAGTTTAGTTTATTTACCAGTCTGTTCTCTTGTTGTTGGTATGTTGCTTGTTTTGTTTGTATTTTAATTTTTTGATCAGCCAGGATAAACTTTCCTATTAAGAATCCAATTTAAACTTCAACTGTGAAGCATGGTGGAGGAAACATGACAGATATAAACACATCTTATATATATATAATGGCAAGCCAAACAGGAAATATATAGCAAACACTGATATACAGTGTATCACAAAAGTGAGTACACCCCTCACATTTCTGCAGATTTTTAAGTATATCTTTTCATGGGACAACACTGACAAAATGACACTTTGACACAATGAAAAGTAGTCTGTGTGCAGCTTATATAACAGTGTAAATTTATTCTTCCCTCAAAATAACTCAATATACAGCCATTAATGTCTAAACCACCGGCAACAAAAGTGAGTACACCCCTTAGTGAAAGTTCCTGAAGTGTCAATATTTTGTGTGGCCACCATTATTTCCCAGAACTGCCTTAACTCTCCTGGGCATGGAGTTTACCAGAGCTTCACAGGTTGCCACTGGAATGCTTTTCCACTCCTCCATGACGACATCACGGAGCTGGCGGATATTCCAGACTTTGCACTCCTCCACCTTCCGCTTGAGGATGCCCCAAAGATGTTCTATTGGGTTTAGGTCTGGAGACATGCTTGGCCAGTCCATCACCTTTACCCTCAGCCTCTTCAATAAAGCAGTGGTCGTCTTAGAGGTGTGTTTGGGGTCATTATCATGCTGGAACACTGCCCTGCGACCCATTTTCCGGAGGGAGGGGATCATGCTCTGCTTCAGTACTTCACAGTACTTATTGGAGTTCATGTGTCCCTCAATGAAATGTAACTCCCCAACACCTGCTGCACTCATGCAGCCCCAGACCATGGCATTCCCACCACCATGCTTGACTGTAGGCATGACACACTTATCTTTGTACTCCTCACCTGATTGCCGCCACACATGCTTGAGACCATCTGAACCAAACAAATTAATCTTGGTCTCATCAGACCATAGGACATGGTTCCAGTAATCCATGTCCTTTGTTGACATGTCTTCAGCAAACTGTTTGCGGGCTTTCTTGTGTAGAGACTTCAGAAGAGGCTTCTTTCTGGGGTGACAGCCATGCAGACCAATTTGATGTAGTGTGCGGCGTATGGTCTGAGCACTGACAGGCTGACCCCCCACCTTTTCAATCTCTGCAGCAATGCTGACAGCACTCCTGCGCCTATCTTTCAAAGACAGCAGTTGGATGTGACGCTGAGCACGTGCACTCAGCTTCTTTGGACGACCAACGCGAGGTCTGTTCTGAGTGGACCCTGCTCTTTTAAAACGCTGGATGATCTTGGCCACTGTGCTGCAGCTCAGTTTCAGGGTGTTGGCAATCTTCTTGTAGCCTTGGCCATCTTCATGTAGCGCAACAATTCGTCTTTTAAGATCCTCAGAGAGTTCTTTGCCATGAGGTGCCATGTTGGAACTTTCAGTGACCAGTATGAGAGAGTGTGAGAGCTGTACTACTAAATTGAACACACCTGCTCCCTATGCACACCTGAGACCTAGTAACACTAACAAATCACATGACATTTTGGAGGGAAAATGACAAGCAGTGCTCAATTTGGACATTTAGGGGTGTAGTCTCTTAGGGGTGTACTCACTTTTGTTGCCGGTGGTTTAGACATTAATGGCTGTATATTGAGTTATTTTGAGGGAAGAATAAATTTACACTGTTATATAAGCTGCACACAGACTACTTTTCATTGTGTCAAAGTGTCATTTTGTCAGTGTTGTCCCATGAAAAGATATACTTAAATATCTGCAGAAATGTGAGGGGTGTACTCACTTTTGTGATACACTGTATATGGAATGAAACTGATCTATATGGAATGAAACTGATATATACAGTGTATCACAAAAGTGAGTACACCCCTCACATTTCTGCAGATATTTAAGTATATCTTTTCATGGGACAACACTGACAAAATGACACTTTGACACAATGAAAAGTAGTCTGTGTGCAGCTTATATAACAGTGTAAATTTATTCTTCCCTCAAAATAACTCCATATACAGCCATTAATGTCTAAACCACCGGCAACAAAAGTGAGTACACCCCTAAGAGACAACACCCCTAAATGTCCAAATTGAGCACTGCTTGTCATTTTCCATCCAAAATGTCATGTGATTTGTTAGTGTTACTAGGTCTCAGGTGTGCATAGGGAGAAGGTGTGTTCAATTTAGTAGTACAGCTCTCACACTCTCTCATACTGGTCACTGAAAGTTCCAACATGGCACCTCATGGCAAAGAACTCTCTGAGGATCTTAAAAGACAAATTGTTGCGCTACATGAAGATGGCCAAGGCTACAAGAAGATTGCCAACACCCTGAAACTGAGCTGCAGCACAGTGGCCAAGATCATCCAGCGTTTTAAAAGAGCAGGGTCCACTCAGAACAGACCTCGCGTTGGTCGTCCAAAGAAGCTGAGTGCACGTGCTCAGCGTCACATCCAACTGCTGTCTTTGAAAGATAGGCGCAGGAGTGCTGTCAGCATTGCTGCAGAGATTGAAAAGGTGGGGGGTCAGCCTGTCAGTGCTCAGACCATACGCCGCACACTACATCAAATTGGTCTGCATGGCTGTCACCCCAGAAGGAAGCCTCTTCTGAAGTCTCTACACAAGAAAGCCCGCAAACAGTTTGCTGAAGACATGTCAACAAAGGACATGGATTACTGGAACCATGTCCTATGGTCTGATGAGACCAAGATTAATTTGTTTGGTTCAGATGGTCTCAAGCATGTGTGGCGGCAATCAGGTGAGGAGTACAAAGATAAGTGTGTCATGCCTACAGTCAAGCATGGTGGTGGGAATGCCATGGTCTGGGGCTGCATAAGTGCAGCAGGTGTTGGGGAGTTACATTTCATTGAGGGACACATGAACTCCAATATGTACTGTGAAATACTGAAGCAGAGCATGATCCCCTCCCTCCGGAAACTGGGTCGCAGGGCAGTGTTCCAGCATGATAATGACCCCAAACACACCTCTAAGACGACCACTGCTTTATTGAAGAGGCTGAGGGTAAAGGTGATGGACTGGCCAAGCATGTCTCCAGACCTAAACCCAATAGAACATCTTTGGGGCATCCTCAAGCGGAAGGTGAAGGAGCGCAAAGTCTCGAATATCCGCCACCTCCGTGATGTCGTCATGGAGGAGTGGAAAAGCATTCCAGTGGCAACCTGTGAAGCTCTGGTAAACTCCATGCCCAGGAGAGTTAAGGCAGTTCTGGGAAATAATGGTGGCCACACAAAATATTGACACTTCAGGAACTTTCACTAAGGGGTGTACTCACTTTTGTTGCCGGTGGTTTAGACATTAATGGCTGTATATGGAGTTATTTTGAGGGAAGAATAAATTTACACTGTTATATAAGCTGCACACAGACTACTTTTCATTGTGTCAAAGTGTCATTTTGTCAGTGTTGTCCCATGAAAAGATATACTTAAATATCTGCAGAAATGTGAGGGGTGTACTCACTTTTGTGATACACTGTATATGGAATGAAAACCGATATATATGGAATTAAACTGATCTATATGGAATGAAAACCGATATATATGGAATGAAATCAATATATATGGAATGAAAACCGATGTATATGGAATGAAAACCGATATATATGGAATGAAACTGATATATATGGAATGAAATTGCATATATATGGAATGAAAACCGATGTATATGGAATGAAAACCGATATATATGGAATGAAACTGATGTATATGGAATGAAATTGATATATATGGAATGAAAACCGATGTATATGGAATGAAAACCGATATATATGGAATGAAACTGATATATATGGAATGAAACTGATAAATATGGAATGAAACTGATATACTGTATATGGAATGAAAACCGATATATATGGAATGAAACTGATAAATATGGAATGAAAACCGATATATATGAAATAAAACTGATAAATATGGAATGAAAACTGAAGTATATGGAATGAAACTGATCTATATGGAATGAAAACTGATATATATGGAATGAAACTGATGTATATGGAATGAAACTGATATATATGGAATGAAACTGATCTATATGTAAAGAACCTAATATATATTGAAGGAAAACCGATATATATGGCATGAAAACCGATATATATGAAATAAAACTGATATATATGGAATGAAAAACGATATATATAAAATGAAAACCGATATATATGGAATGAAAACCTTGCTGCTTTTATGATATTTATGGATTGGATTTTAAAAGCTAAGCAGCATCACACAACCATAAGATTAACAGTTCCAAGCATTGTGGTATTTTGCGCAAAGCACATCTTGGACCACTTTTGGACTCTGGGGCAGTAAAAACACCTCAATCTTGCAGTCTGATGAATTAATCTGGATTTTGATATCTGCCAGGAAGCATACTAAACGGTGAGGTCTGTTTTTATGGGTTAATCTGGGCTGAAAGGAAATCTTCATGCTACAGAAATCAATGACATTGTGTGCCTGGAGCCTTGAGGCAACATCTTATTAAAGGCCCATATGACAAAGCCCTGAGGTTTATAAAGACACTGTGCCTTATGTTTAGAGTGGTAGTACTTGACAGGCCTGTTCAGAGCTTTGATTTTACTCCCGGGATGAATCAGAAGGCCAACAGCGGGTGGAACTTTGTGCTGGACTGTTGAGCTGAATGTAAGTGAATCTCCAGAGTTGATTATGAGGGATGTGGCATGGTGTGAAAGCTTTGTGAAGAAGCAAAAGCTAATTAGCACAAAAGAAAGAACCAAAAGAAAGAAACAGACATAAAATGTATTAATCCCTGTTAGACAGATTAAGAAACCCAGGCTTTGTGCTTTGTTTTTGGTTTTTCCAATTTCTCCAGTCTTCAAATAAGCTTAAAAAATCAATAACCATCTTTTTCTCCTCTAAACTACGTCATCAGATCATTAGATAAATATTAAATCTAATCTTTATATTCACAGTCATGGTTTAAAAAAAACATAGAGGCGTTAAGATTCACTGAATTGTGCAGCGATGCCACGTGGAGTCATGATCAATGCCTCAGTGTATGAAGGATAAAGAGAGCAATGTGTGTTGCTGAAGGCCTTTCTGTGCCCATGATCTGTGGTTGGCCGAGGATCCGCGTGCTCCGCTCGAACCAAAATGGCTCCATGAGAGGCGGGTGGGTGGGGTGTGGGGTGTGAAAATGGATGAGTACCACTAGTATGTGAGTGTTTTTGACAGAGAGATTGAGGCAGAGAAATGCGTCCTGCTGGGAATTCGGATTCTTGATGAACACACAAGGACACCTGTCGCTGCAGAAAGAGGAGGTGGGACTCAATGTGATCAATTTACACAGCATATATCACATACATAAGGTGCAATAATAAATGGTTCTTTTGCTGATTTATTTATTAACATGTGGGTTTTTAGGCATGCCATTGGTGCTGGATAGCTGAATGGGCAATTGATGGCCATGGAGGGTCACTGGATAAGACAAAACTCAGTTATTAGCTAATGTACACCACTTGAATGAAGACCTTAAGTAACTAAGACAGCTGAACTGGACTGTGTCCCAAATCGCATGCAACTGTACTAAACAGTATGTCTAATTAGTGCACTACATAGGATGCAAGCCTCAACATTCAAGCCTCACCATCAGTAGTTTGAGCCTCACCTCTGCCAAGCTGGCACTGTTGGACTCCTGAGCAAGGCCCTTAACCCTCAATTGCTTGTATTGTATTCGGTCAAGATTGACATTGTCTCAAAGCAACTTTATAGAATCCAAGACCTACAGACCAAAAATCCCCTGTTGAGCGAGCCAAGGGCGACACTAGCAAGTAAAAACTCAGCAGGTACCTCCAGGCCACCCAAGGGGGGAATAATTTGAATGAGTTAGACTTCATAAACCTATAAATCATAAACTTAAAGTTATAGTGAGTTCTTCATTATTCAGTCAAGTCTCTGATAAAGTCCGTAGAGAGTTCTGGACGATTTCTGTGCAACACGCCAGGTTTCCATCACATCTAGCAGGAGCTGCATTGTTGTCACAGACAATAATCCGTATTTAATGTTGTTTCCTGTACAGGATGTATTATTTTTAACTTGGTAAATCAAGAAAACATGTACATTTGAAGTTGTCCCAGATGAAACATGGAACTTGAAGTTGTCCCAGATGAAACATGGAATTTGAAGTTGTCCCAGATGTGACTTTTGGTCTATGTGATATCACTATATAAGAAAAAAACAACAAATCTGGACCAAAATGTGGGCCAATATTGACTCCCATTCACGACCTTAGTAAACAGCTTGAGTTTGAACATATTGAGGTGGTCCTCTTTGCAGCCATAACAGCCTCCAGCCTCTTTTTCTGGAGAGGCAAACATTTTCACAAGATGTTGGAGTGTGTCTGTGGGTTTGTGCTCACAACTGACACTTAAATTCATCAAGGAATTAAATGACGTTGAGCTCAGCTCTTTGAGTAGTCCCCTGCGTTTATGCATCTCACATGTTCTCGAAGCATTTCATTTATTTTGTATAATTGATTTCATACCCCTGTTAGCAATGTGTGTAACTAAAATACCTGAACTCAGTAATTAGGAGGGGTGACTATATACTGTAGTATGATCCTCAGAAGTCAAGCGTCAAAAAATCTATAGCACTCGGGTGGCGTGGTGGTTAAATTAGTTAGCCCACTACTACTGAGTTCTAGGTATGAAACCCCGTCTCTGGCAGGAGTAAAGAAGTGGTGGCTGACTACACAAGTGTCTATTATTGTTCAGGGTAGGAACTTACAATTAGGGAACTGAATATGACTCAATGGAAGGGAGGAAAATATTTTTAGTTTTAAATATTTATCTAAATAATATAATTTAGCAATTCAAGAAAGAAACAATGAGTTCAGATGTTTGTTGAGGGTTGAAAGCAAATGCAGAAGCATGCATGATTATCACTCCAAAATTTTTAAGTACTCAAATAGGACAGCAGGCGTGTTTGCTCCAGGTCCCAGTGGCTCCATTTGCATTGCAAATGCAGTATGAGATTCAGGAAGGCTCAGTATTTGCAGTTTATATGTGAGGTCGTCCCCTTTTAGATGTACTGTGTCTTTAAATTCTACACCGCACAGTTCCTTTTCATCTGGAGACATCAGAGCCCTTTGAGTTTAGTACTGAAGTGTGGAAGGATGCTGCATTCATAATCCTCTGTGTAATCCACTGCTCTTTTGACTACAACTATTTTTAAGGTTTCTGGTGACACCACGGTTGCATAGAATGCAAAGATTTAAAAACTCTGTAGAATTTAAAACTCTGTAGAGCCATTAGGGTATACAGTGTATCACAAAAGTGAGTACACCCCTCACATTTCTGCAAATATTTTATTATATCTTTTCATGGGACAACACTATAGAAATAAAACTTGGATATAACTTAGGGTAGTCAGTGTACAACTTGTATAGCAGTGTAGATTTACTGTCTTCTGAAAATAACTCAACACACAGCCATTAGTGTCTAAATGGCTGGCAACATAAGTGAGTACACCCCACAGTGAACATGTCCAAATTGTGCCCAAAGTGTCAATATTTTGTGTGACCACCATTATTATCCAGCACTGCCTTAACCCTCCTGGGCATGGAATTCACCGGAGCTGCACAGGTTGCTACTGGAATCCTCTTCCAATCCTCCATGATGACATCACGGAGCTGGTGGATGTTAGACACCTTGAACTCCTCCACCTTCCACTTGAGGATGCGCCACAGGTGCTCAATTTGGTTTAGTCCATCACCTTCACCTTCAGCTTCCTCAGCAAGGCAGTTGTCATCTTGGAGGTTGTGTTTGCGGTCGTTATCCTGTTGGAAAACTGCCATGAGGCCCAGTTTTCGAAGGGAGGGGATCATGCTCTGTTTCAGAATGTCACAGTACATGTTGGAATTCATGTTTCCCTCAATGAACTGCAGCTCCCCAGTGCCAGCAACACTCATGCAGCCCAAGACCATGATGCTACCACCACCATACTTGACTGTAGGCAAGATACAGTTGTCTTGGTACTTCTCACCAGGGCGCTGCCACACATGCTGGACACCATCTGAGCCAAACAAGTTTATCTTGGTCTCGTCAGACCACAGGGCATTCCAGTAATCCATGTTCTTGGACTGCTTGTCTTCAGCAAACTGTTTGCGGGCTTTCTTGTGTGTCAGCTTACTTCTGGGATGACGACCATGCAGACCGAGTTGATGCAGTGTGCGGCGTATGGTCTGAGCACTGACAGGCTGACCTCCCACGTCTTCAACCTCTGCAGCAATGCTGGCAGCACTCGTGTCTATTTTTTAAAGCCAACCTCTGGATATGACGCCGAACACGTGGACTCAACTTCTTTGGTCGACCCTGGCGAAGCCTGTTCCGAGTGGAACCTGTCCTGGAAAACCGCTGTATGACCTTGGCCACCATGCTGTAGCTCAGTTTCAGGGTGTTAGCAATCTTCTTATAGCCCAGGCCATCTTTGTGGAGAGCAACAATTCTATTTCTCACATCCTCAGAGAGTTCTTTGCCATGAGGTGCCATGTTGAATATCCAGTGGCCAGTATGAGAGAATTGTACCCAAAACACCAAATTTAACAGCCCTGCTCCCCATTTACACCTGGGACCTTGACACATGACACCAGGGAGGGACAACGACACATTTGGGCACAATTTGGACATGTTCACTGTGGGGTGTACTCACTTATGTTGCCAGCTATTTAGACATTAATGGCTGTGTGTTGAGTTATTTTCAGAAGACAGTAAATCTACACTGCTATACAAGCTGTACACTGACTACTCTAAGTTATATCCAAGTTTCATGTCTATAGTGTTGTCCCATGAAAAGATATAATGAAATATTTGCAGAAATGTGAGGGGTGTACTCACTTTTGTGATACACTGTAACTAGCATGTAAATTTGTGGCCATGTAATTGATACAAACGTCCATCATGTCCATCTTTGATTTATTATTTCTGATATAATTTATATATTAGAGATATTTTGTTTGTCACTACCACAAATTTGAGCTCTTTCATACATATGCTAAACATATGACAAAATCTTCTGGATCAGGGCGGGGCTCTCTGTACACAAAGCTGATCGGCATATGAACTCACCTGGTGCAGGTGAAAAGATGCATCCGAAAAAACGTGTGTCAGTCTCGCTCGTAGTGCTTGTAGTGCTTGTAGTGCTCGTAGTGTTGTTCAACTATATGCTGCTTAAAGAAATTCTATCAGGTATTTAATACAAGAGTTTACATTTTGTTGTTTTATGACTTATATAAAAATCAAACTATATTTTATAAGGAATTGTGCAAGAATCCAGTTAATTCCAGCAGTTCCACTTCAACTTTTCCAGCCATGCTGGCTGAGGTCATGTGCTCTGAGGTAAGAGGACTGAGCTCAGGATGAATGAGCTCACTTCCTGTTCAGCTGTAAGGGCATCAGGTCATTGTGTGGAAATAGAGACAACACTGCTGGGTTACACATGGGCGCCGGCGCATGGCAGGGTGTGTCCCAGTACAGTGTACGCACAGACACACACTATTGCATACACAGCCGTGTCCATGCCATGACCTCCAGCTTTGTTCAACAATTTAGGGTGGATTCAGTTCTTATTTTTGAATATTTAATGTCTCTTATGCTCTGTAGTATTAATAGCCACAGACGTACAAAGTGTTTATATGCTTAGTTGTTTTCATGCCAGGTGTGTGCACATGTGGAAGTGAAAATAATAGCTGTTATGGCTGTAGTGTGAATTTGAAGCCGTTTGCGGATGCCAGGATGAGTCAAACTGTATCAAATGTTGGTAGATATTTATTAAAGCTTTTCCAGGGTCAGATTTCCCACGCTCCAATAATCCCACTGATCCAAAATCTACATGCCCAGACAGACATGCTGCCAGACTTCCTGCCTAGTTGTTCCTGTAGAAACATATTCATTCACTGCGTTAAGCAGTGTATTGTATCTAATAGAATACATGGTGAACAATTAAGGGTTAAGGGCCTTGCTCAAGGGTCCAACAGTGTCAACTTGACTATTTGATAAACAATCTAGCACCTTAACAGCAGTGTATTCATTTATATTTATACATTTGTGACGTATTTATTATAGTAAAACATGGTAATAAAACAATTTACACTCTTTTATTAATTAATTTATTAATTAATAACATTATATTAAAACTACAGTTGTGGGACAGTTGTGGCCTAGTGGTTAAGGTAGTGGACTAGTAATCCATAGGTTGCTGGTTCAAGCCCCACTACTGCCAGGTTGCCACACGTATTTACGTTGTGCATTTGATTTTCAATGGATATGGAACTATGGTATAGTCAGGACTGAACCTCCTGATCTCCTAACAATAAAACAATAATTTTTTCTGCTGCATTACTTGCCCAAGAAAGCAAGAATCATTAGACAGGAGTTTGGTTTCCATAAACTTGGTTTCCATGACCAATCAGCTGCACATAATCCTTAAATTACCATGTATTATATTGGGTGTTAGGGTGTAAAGCACACTGGACACTAGATCATAAGTAATGCATTCTCCTTTAACATCTTGTGGTCAAATCTAATTGAGGCAGACGCCAGGAAAAGATTATTTTTCTGGACGTGTCATTTAATCTGTAAAATATGGTGGAGTGTGGTCTGTTTTTGAATGCTGTCCTCTAGGATTTGTGGAAATGACACTTGGAGTTTAGGTTCCTCAATTTCTTGTGTATAATTGACAATAAGAATACATGAACTGGATAAACAGACTAAATGAATAAGACCTTAAGCACAAATGGCAGAAATTAAGTATCTTCTTGACGTGATAGAATGAAACGTTTGGCTATTCGGGAGAACCTTGAATGTAGCTGCAGCTCATACAGTGTCCACTATAGGGATTGTAGCCTACATCTGAATTAGGAGTGCCTATAGGGATCCTCTAGAAAGAGTTAATCTCCTGAAGCTGACGCCATTGCAGCCCACACCAGGAGAAATGGACAGACTTGGTAAGCCAGTAACATATTTATTTGCAGCGATGCTCTTTTTATAGCTACACACAAAAGCTGTGTTGTCCTTTAAATTTGGACATATTACATTCATCCTTGTAAAAGGAAACATCTGGTTTCTCAGAGCAAACAGTAAACCAAAAGAGATTCACAGGTAGAAAATGGAGGAATCAGGAAATGTCAGGTCATGAAGCACAGGAAAGCAGGAGGACAGACAGGGTGGACACCAGATGCACCAGACTGCCTTTCAGTCTTTTGAAATGAGTACAAATTAGGAGACCCAGCTGTCCTTATCGATGGCTGCCAGGTTTCTGTAAAATTCCCTAACGTAGCAGCAGTTGTGGATGAGAGCCAAGAGCTGCACATCAACTGATGTCGGGGACGGTGAATGTCATCCTGGTGTCTACTGCAACCAGAGTGATTTTTCCTGATATACTTAATTAATCCCTTAGGTTTTTTGGGGATTTTTTTCATTCATCTCAAATGAAAGGAAGATGGGGTTAAAGTTTAGGGGCTGCCATTGTATGTCAAATTGGCAGTAGCAGCTCTTACATAACGTTCCATTCATAGAACAGTTTCTAACAGTTTGTGGATTCCACATATACACATTGTGACATCTACATATGGACACCATTCCAAACCCATGTGAATTTATATAGAACTCTACATATAGAGTTTTTGGAACTGGGGTGGTGTGTGCTGAAGCATATCCCAGCTTTTCAATGGGCACAAGGCACACAGTAACACCCTGGACGGGGTGCCAGTCCATCGCAGGACAGACACACACATCTATAGGGCAATCCAGTCTCTCCAATGAACCTGACTGCATGTTTTTTGTCTGTGGGAGGAAACCGGAGCTCCCAGAGGAAACCCACACAGACACGGGGAGAACATGCAAACTCCACACAGAAAGGACCTGGACCGCCCCGCCTCGGGATCGAACCCAGGACCTTCTTGTTGTGAGGCGACAGTGCTACCCACCAAGCCACTGTGCCACCCAGAAACCATACAATTATGATTTCAATAAAATAACTATTATTATTATTACTATGCATTCAACAAGATTTAGAATGGGCTAGATCCAGAAGGCTTTTAACGGTTTTGACAGTTCATATCAAAACTTTGCTTCCAGAGATTGAAATCCCGTATTTAGTGCTGCAATTATGGACTTGGTAGTACTTGGTAGCCACGTTATGTGAATGTCAGTGGGCTCCCACTTTGTGGCTGAGCTGTTGTTGCTCCTAGTTGTTCTGACTTCACAGCAGCTTTATTGATATTAGTATTAATAATGATAATAAGAATAATAAAGTAATGAAACTACTGTCAGTAAATGGGTGGTAAATTATGCTAGCCCATTGCTGCTGGGATCCAGGGTTCAAATTCCCAGCTGTGCTATCGGCCAGCTGGGCATCTACATGCACACGTGATTGAGTATGTCTGGAGGGTGGGGGTGGATCTTTGAGGCATTTCAGTCAGCCAGTCAAACAAATTCTCAATGATAAAATTAAAAAGTCAAATTTACTGTGTTAAAGAAGTAAAGAAAAATTTATTTTGCTCAGACTTGAGTGCAGTATGAGTAGTCCTCGGTGAACGTAGACACAATAATAACACTGTTCACTTCATTTTTCCAATCACTGTTGTATGATAAATGACAGAAATTGTGGTCACTGACCCAGTTAGACCCATCGGCTTCTGCTAAGTGTAGGCACGTCGAGCAGTGATTGAAAAACCCTGTTATAAATCATTCAGGCAGCTATTCTATAAGAGCTGAAGAGTTGAATCTTTTAATGTTGGCTTTAACAAAATATGTTGATTGGAAATTTTAGAAACATTTTAATAGTAGGTAAGATGAGATGTGCAGGTATTGTTGTGCTTGCATAGTTTTAATATACACAGATCAGCCATAACATTAAAACCACCTCCTTGTTTCTACACTCACTGTCCATATTATCAGCTCCACTTACCATATAGAAGCACTTTGTAGTTCTACAATTACTGAATGTAGTCCACCAGTTTCTCTGCATGCTTTGTTAGCCCCCTTTCATACTGTTCTTCAATGGTCCGGAACCCCACAGGACCACTACAGAGTAGGTATTATTTGGGTGGTGGATCATTCTCAGCACTGCAGTGACACTGACATGGTGGTGGTGTGTTAGTGTGTGTTGTGCTGGAATGAGTGGATCAGACACAGCAGCGCTGAGCGGAGTTTTTAAACACATCACTGTCACTGCTGGACTGAGAATAGTCCACCAACCAAAAACATCCAGCAAACAGCGCCTCGTTAGATCGTCTCTGACTTTTCGTAATATATATAATATAATGTGACATTACAGTGTTGATAATTGCTCTATAATACATTTATAATAGAAGACACCGGAACATTCCATCTATATTCATAGTTTTCTATAGCAAATCAAATCTGTTGGCAGAGGACAGTGAAGAGATTGCATTCATGCTTTTTTTCTTTGTGCAAAGTGACACTAAACAGCCCATGAATTGTTATCCAAGCCCTCTGAAGGGTAGAGCATTGATTGTTCATCCACGCCTGCGATTGAAAGTCATTGAGTTTAGTGAAATAGCTTCACTGGAGAAATATTAAAGGTATGAGGGGGGCTGATGCATTTAATCAGTATTCGCCCTGCTTCAGCACTTCTGCATGGTGCACTGCACCCATCCGGCACTGCCAAATGCTCCTCGCTGAAAGAGGTTTCTGTTAATACTGATGTGTTACCAGTCTGTTATCATTCATTATGAACAAAGTAAAGATTCAAGCAGGGGAGGCTGATCAGTGTGCTGGTCACAGTAAACGAGAGCATCACTTGTCAGGTGTGATTTTGGAAGCTAATTTTAGTTAAGTCTAAGTCTTAATTATGCCATTCATGTATTCATTAATTTACACATAAGGTGGGAATACACCCTGGGCAGGGGGTCTGTCCGGTGCAGGATATTACACTCTCATACATTTACTCCCTTAGTTACACATAAAGACAGTTTAAAGTAGCCAATTTATCCAATCTAAATGATCCTGATCAGTGTGTCTGGTACCTATGTCAGGAACGCTGGACGTAGGGCGGGAGCACAGCTTTAACACTGCACCAATTGAACCAGCGTATCAAAGTTCCCAACCCAAATCCATAGACATAGAGTGAGCACAATAAAGTCCATATAGACAGTAAACAGAGGCTGGGATTAGAACTGGGTCCCTGGAGCTGTGCAGCACCAACACTACTGTGTGTTCTGCCTTAGTCTTTTGTTCAAAATTTACATTTAAATGTCTGACATTTAGCAGACGCTTTAATCCAAAGTGACCTGCAGTACTGTGACAGTATATTGTCTAATCAATCGGGGGTTAGGGGCCTTGCTTATGGGTCTAACAGTGGAAACCTGGTAGTGGTGGGGTTTGAACCAGCAACCTTTTGATTACTATTCCAGTACCTTAACCACCAGGCTACAACTGCATCTATATGTATATATAAAATATCTTATGGCAAACATTAGCCAATCATGACTGTGCAGACGCCCGACTGTCTGATAGCACGACTGAGATTCCAACCATGGTTTCCCAGATCTTAAGGCTAGTGGGCTAGCATATTCGACCAGAAGAGTATTAATTCATATTTATAGAATATAATGCCTTTATGTCATGTATACATATACATGAGTACAGTCCAATGAAATTCGCAGGGTCAGCTATTGTACGGCCTTGCTCAAGGACCCAACAGTGAAAGCATAGCAGAGCCAGGATTCAAACCCACAATTTTCCGATTGGCAGCCCAAAGCTCTACCCACTATTCTACCACTGTCCCATATTTTTATATATTATGACAAATTAAGGCATTCCATCCACCTTAGATAATCCTCATAATGCAAATGTATATTGTGTGTCTGCATGCGTTTCTTCTTGGCTCTCCATTCAACCCTCAAAGACATGCCAGACCAGCTACTCTGACTATCCCCAGTTGGTATTTTAATGAGTGTGAATGATGAACTAGCACCGTGTCCAGCATTTTTTGCTCCAGACTTACTTATTGTGACCAGGATAATGCAATTACCGGGAGAATAAATAAATCTGCCACGTTCTTGAAGTGCCGCCTCAGTGCGGCTTGTAGATTACCATGACAGTGTGATTCATGGTAAAGTGCTGAACCCGAACCTTCTGCTCTTACGAGCATTGATCTACTGTATGTGCAATCCTGGCTGTGTCTGTTTTCTCTTCTTTTAAATCCTGAATTCGGTTCTCAGGGGATTTTAATTAGGATGGCTAACGTAGTCAGACTGTGTGGGGAGGCGACGGGAATTAAGAGCTGCTGATGCAACAATCTGCTACTATAAAACCCCAAATGTTTTATTTCAGCCCAGTAATATTCCTTCATTTATCACGAGTAACATTGTGTATGCGTAAAAGTGGGTCATTGGGCTACGTTACAGTAAGCTGAGAAAAAAACAAAGACTTTTTTGAGCACTCATCAGCAGTTTCATAGCTACGAGATGGTACATTTAGTACTCTGTGCTTAGATAATGAGATTTTAAGTATATATCAGTTTTACCATGGGGAGAAGAGACGGATTTAATGTGTGTGTGCACAATGAGGTGCAAAGAGACTAAAACAATGAACAAAAATACAATATGGACATCTCTCCATGGGCTTTTTGGATGTCCTATTCCAAATCCATGCAGTTTTCATTCTACTGGAACGGCTTTTCATAGATATCTGTGGAAACCAACTCCATACAAATGCAATGGTTCTGGAATGAGATGATCAGCCATAACATTAAAACCACCTCCTTGTTTCTACACTCACTGTCTATTTTATCAGCTCCACTTACCATATAGAAGCACTTTGTAGTTCTACAATTACTGACTGTAGTCCATCTGTTTCTCTGCATTCTTTCATGCTGTTCTTCAATGGTCAGGACTCTCCCAGGACCACTACAGAGCAGGTATTATTTGGGTGATGGATCATTCTCAGCACTGCAGTGACACCGACATGGTGGTGGTGTGTTAGTGTGTTTTGTGCTGGTATGAGTGGATCAGACACAGCAGCGCTGCTGGAGTTTTTACACACCTCACTGTCACTGCTGGACTGAGAATAGTCCACCAACCAAAAATATCCAGCCAACAGTGCCCCGTGGGCAGTGTCTTGTGACCACTGATGAAGGTCTAGAAGATGACCAACTCAAACAGCAGCAATAGATGAGCGATCGATATCTGATCCACTCATACCAGCACAACACACACTAACACACCACCACCATGTCAGTGTCACTGCAGTGCTTAGAATGATCCACCACCTAAATAATACCTGCTCTGTGGTGGTCCTGTGGGGGTCCTGACCATTGAAGAACAGGGTGAAAGCAGGCTTAAAAGTATGTAGAGAAACAGATGGACTACAGTCAGTAAGTGTAGAACTACAAAGTGCTTCTATATGGTAAGTGGAGCTGATAAAATGGACAGTGAGTGTAGAAACAAGGAGGTGGTTTTAATGTTATAGCTGATCAGTGTATATTTGTATTATTTGACCAATAAGCAGTAAGAGTGTAAGCAGTGAATGTAGCGTGACTATGACAGTATGAGTTTGGCATGCTTGTAACACTTAAAAATCTTCTCACTTCTGCCCATATTGGGACAGTTAAAAGCATGTAAATCTGCTCCTCTATCATAAACACACATAATAAATGTATGTAAGGGTAGCAGCACTTGTTTAGGCTAAAAATGCAAAACCGTTTGCAGAACAGTCCAGAATTATTACATCCTTCTTCTGTCCACTGCCTTGGCCACATTCACTTAATTCATGCTGTACTTTTCCACTGAAGAGCCATCTGTAGGTAAACATGCGGTGACGCATCTAGGCTAAACTGTTGGACACAGACACTTGAAACTGTTTGCTCCGTGCACAATCTGTCCCAGCTGAAATTCATGTACCGCATATAGATGGAAATTATCAGGCATCAGCATGCACGTTATTTTCCTTTATGTTATTGTTGCACAGTAATAGATCCAGATTTTCTGAATCCTATTGGATCTGCCATTGATCTGCCATCTGGTTTCACTGGAAAAGACTCGGCGCAAAGCAGGAATAGGGCACCAGTCTATTTCAGGGTTTAGACCACATCCCTCTAGACATAGCCAATCGTGTCTTGGTGTCAAACCTAACTAAACCAAACTGTAAACTAAACTAAACTAAACTAAACTAAACCAAGCAAATGAAGCATTGTGAAAGATGAAATTTTAACTGGGAATCGATGGTGCAAGGCAGGAATATCATGGGTGCCAATCCATCAAAGGGCTTTAGCCACCAAACCCAATCCCCCCCCCCTTCATTCAACCAAACATAGCCAGTCATATCTGTGTAGACACCCTGGCTGATAGCTAAAGTAATAGAATGCTGCGCTACCCGGCCAGTTATATAACTGTTAAAAGTAATTTATATGATGCCACTTTTTTGATTCATGACTAAAATAGATAGATAGATAGATAGATAGATAGATAGATAGATAGATAGATAGATAGATAGATAGATAGATAGATAGAAGGAAATGATTGACTAACACAATCTGCATTAACCCTACACACTCAAATTTGAAGGCTTAAACTGCTGGAGCAGCTTGTTTGTGTAGATTTCTCCTGCCTTTCCAATGTTAAATTTTTCATTGTTTCTACGTACACTCACTGTACATTTTATCAGCTCCACTTACCATATAGGAGCACTTTGTAGTTCTACAATTACTGACTGTTGTCCATCTGTTTCTCTACATCTAGCCAACAGATCCCCTTGGGCAGCCTCTTGTGACCACTGATGAAGGTCTAGAAGATGACCAACTCAAACAGCAGCAATAGATGAGTGATCATCTCTGACTTTACATCTACAAAGTGGACCATTGAAGAACAGGGTAAAAAGCAGACTAAAAAAGTATGTAGAGAAACAGAATTACTACAGTCAGTAATTGTAGAACTACAAAGTGCTTCTATATGGTAAGTGGAGCTGATAAAATGGACAGTGAGTGTAGAATCAAGGAGGTGGTTTTAATGTTATGACTGATCAGTGTAAATCTGTATTTATTTATTTTTTATTTATATTTATTTTAATACTACAATATTTGAATGTAAAATATACATTGGGTCATTTTTGGTCAATGGTTTTTGATATGGTTAAAAAGTATACATTCCAGGCTCAAAACAGTACTTAAACTATTCAGACCTCCTGACGTTTTGCACATTATTTGAGCTGTACATTTGATATGGGAAATAACTGCCATTTTTATCCATTAATCAACTAAAATGATAAAGCAAAAATACTTGGTTTTCTGTTATAAAAAATTTATTACAAATCAAAAACTTCACAAAAGTATTTACACCTGTTTGCTCTGTCACTTCAAATTGTACCAAGGTGCCTCCTGCTTGCATCCAAAATCTTATTACTTAGCACCAGAAAAGTTGGAGACTATGCTCTACTGTGACTCAGATGATACATTAAATTAAGCACTTATTATTTTAGTGGTACAGATCCCTTTAGACCCACTATATTACCAGCAAAATAGCTAGAGCAGTATCTAAAATGCTCATAAAAGAAAAAGCAGG